>NC_040035.1:35676816-35744296 GCF_003713205.1 Coffea eugenioides | reverse complement strand
TATAATGGCGAAAGGGGAAAAAGGAAGAAGTATGAAAGGGGAAGAGGAATGACTTAAGAGTCAAATAAGGAATTTCATAGACAACTGACTAAATATCCTAAATTAGGTCTTGGGGACAATTTTTGTTACCTTAACAATATCTAAAGCATTACTTTCAATTTAAACATTTTTTATGACCTTTTAGACTTCAATTCTGACTCCTTTGATGGAGGAACAAAACTAATTCCTGCCCAAATTACTTATGCATATGATGTCAACATAAACACATATAAGCATTGTGAGTAATTGCAAGTTCTAACTAAGAAGATAACTTTCATTTCATGAAGTAAAGGAATATCATAATTTTGCTTTAGTTTTGAAAAGTTTTTGTCCAATAAATTCAAAACAAAAATTTACGTACTTCCTAATTTAATACCGCATCAACTATTCTATTTACACTAATTATCATACGGTTACTTTTCGATTCTGAGAACCCATTGACATTATAATCCTTTCCATATTACATCGAGGGCTTATTGGATTTCGTACAGACTAAAGACCAAGAGGTCTATTTCCCAGCAACCAGATACCAAGATTTCAAATTCTACAGCAAAGATGGAAGACTTTAACTGTGGAATGTGCAAATGCACAGGATAGTGATGAATGCCTCTAGAAAACAAATTCTCTTAAAGGTCTATTGTTTTAAACATAAGAAACTTCATATTCTTTTACATTTTTTTTCTAGGTCTTGGCAATTCATAGAAACATTCATGCACTAACAGTAAGTTATTTGACCATATTTTCTGCTTAAGTTTTTCTTATTTCATCAAATTCTTTACATATTTGTTCAATGGAACGTTTGAAAATAGTTACATTCACTATGAAAACCTTTTAATAAGGGACTGAATAATTTTTGTTGTTATTTTAAAGCTCAAGAAATGTGATTTAGTTGCATATTAGCATTTAGGACGCAAAGGTGCGCAAGTTAATACTCCAGCCTAATGACATCAATGACTAATGGGATGCCGTATAGACAACGGACCGGGACCTCAAATTTTCCAGCAAAGACAAAGGGACCAAGATGCTCAAGACCTCAAATTTTCCGCAAAGAAAGAGACTTCACCAAATTGGAGAAGTATTTGGTTTAAAGTCTTTACGTGTGGAATTTTATTCGTAGTCATGATCTGGACTATGATAAATATGTGAAATTAGACAAAGTTGATGGGAATGCTTTGACTTTTTCATGCATAATTATATCTTATTACTTCTTCTATTTCTTATTTCATCTCTTTTGACACTTTTCTTATGCTAAACTTGTTTGGCTTGAGATCTTATATTACACCTTTTCATGTTACACTTTTTATACAACTTCTTAAAGTGACAAGTGTCCATGAATGTTACTTGAATTTTCCATGAACTTAAATTTTTACTTATTATTACATGAAACACACATCATTCAGATGGATAGTATAATAAAAATATAACAGAAAAAGTTGTAACGGAGATCTTTTGCTGCCCATTGACAAGTAAACAATGAAAAAAAAAATGGAAAGCTATTGAAAACCCAAGTCCTGCTTCTCATTTATGATTTGATGTTACATTGAGAAGTAAACAATGGGAAAAAAGAATGGAAAGCTACTGCAAAACCCAGGTCTTGCTTCTCATTTATGATTTGAGGTCATAATGTAACAGGTCTAGGCATTTGAGTGGAATGTACATTGGAATTTGATTTGGATAAGAATTTATTCATTTTTTTGCTTGATTAGTGACAAATAAAAACTCAGGTCTAGGCTTATAATTTGGATGAGAATGTATTCATTTTTTTCGATAAGAATTTGTAATTTGGATAAGAATTTGACAAGTAAACAATGGGAAAAAATAATGGAAAGCTATTGAAAACCCAGGTCTTGCTTCTCATTTATGATTTGAGGTCATGATGTAACAGGTCTAGGCATTTGAGTGGAATGTACATTGGAATTTGATTTGGATGAGAATTTATTCATTTTTTTGCTTGATTAGTGACAAATAAAAACTCAGGTCTAGGCTTATAATTTGGATGAGAATGTATTCATTTTTTTCGATAAGAATTTGTAATTTGGATAAGAATTTGACAAGTAAACAATGGGAAAAAATAATGGAAAGCTATTGAAAACCCAGGTCTTGCTTCTCATTTATGATTTGAGGTCATGATGTAACAGGTCTAGGCATTTGAGTGGAATGTACATTGGAATTTGATTTGGATGAGAATTTATTCATTTTTTTGCTTGATTAGTGACAAAAAAAAAAAACTCATATGGCTTATAATCATTCTCAATCTGATTTCAATAAGTATATTTAATGTACAAATGAAAGAGTAACAAAAAAGAATGAGAAAAAATCTTCTAGTTCTGTTGGACTGAAACTAATATTTCATGATTCGCGTTTCAGATTTTTTTTCGAAATGATTTAAAATGACATGGGAAGAAATCACATAAACATAAAATTGACAAGTTAAAGAGATACTTGGGATTGAGGGAGAGGAAGGTTCATTTTGGTCGTTTATGGTTTTTTGGCTTGTGTATACACCACGTTGTTTAGAGCCGAATATTGGTCCAAGAGGTAAAATTCACCCTTTCTAAGCACATATGTTGGGATTTAACTCTTATTGCTATTGTTGACGCACTCATGTAGTAAGATTCTTGTTGTAACAATGTACTAAAACTAGTAAAAACCGAAAATAAGACGAAGGAAAAATAAACATGAAAGTTGTTTTGATCATTCTACTTTTGTATGATACTCTAAAAAAGTTCTAGTACCAGAATAATTCATCAAAATCTGGTGTTGTAAACACGCACTTCAAGCCTCTTGCCTAAAAAAGTAAAAAAAACACCAACTGAGGAATTACTCCGAATTTTTTTTGTTTGCAAATGTCATGATTTATTTTTACGAGAGAATTACTATTTGGATATCCAATTTTTCGGGGGGGATAGACGAATGTAGCCCTAGATAAATTGGTAAAAGGAAAAAAATAATTCCTTTTGTTAAGTAATTCATAAAATTTTTGTTTAAATACAGCTTTTAAAGCATCATAGTAATTTTATTACAATGCACGAAGGAATTTCTATTTCAAGTTTAAGATGGAAAAGAACTGAATGAAAAAAATTAAGTTCGACCGAAATAGATGTCAGCCAACAAGCTCAAACAAAAAAAATAAAGGATAAGTGTCTTTGAATGAAAATACTTGACTTTGGGAGCACACATATTATGCTGATACATATTTTCAAGTGTAAATATGTCATCACAACCTACATATAAAGATGATTAAGCATAAGAAACTTCATATTCTTTTATGCCTGCAATTCATAGAAACATTCATGCACTAACAAGAAGTTATTTAACCTTATTTTCAGCTCAAGTTTTTCTTTCTTCAAATTCTTTATGTTCGTTTAATGGATACGTTTTCATTATGAAAACCTTTTAATGATTCGAGACCGAGTAATTTTTTGTTGTTGTTTTATAGTTTAAGAAGTGATTTAGTTGCAAATTAGCATTTAGGAAGCCAAGGTGCACAGCTTAATGTATAAAACCTTTTGTTGTTCGTTTGATATTTCTATTATACCCCTAGAGTTGGCTAAAAATTTTGAAGGCAAAATAAGTAAAGAAAAACAATATTAGGGGACAAACTGTAAAATTAACTGGCTATATCTCAAAGGGAGTTTTTGTAATTAATTCTAATTTTAATTAACATTCCTAGAGATATTTGAAAACTGTCCATGAAGTTCATTGTGGGAAAAAAATTTAACAGCAGGCGTTGGATTGGTAAATTCTAAAAGGAAGGTAATACGGCAGGCACGTAAATTTTTAGTGAAGAAAAATTCCAAATATCCATCACAGAACCCACGTAAGAATCCGGGACTTAGGTAATGCACTTATAAGATATGGCTAAAATCGATCACAAGTTAATTTTGTAGAAGAATGTTTCATCAAATTCTGATGCAACTCCATTTGATGATTAAAATTTAAATATTGTAACATAAACTAACAATCAATATTATGGATTTTTCTTTTATTTTGTAACTGTAATTCAAATTTCAAACTTCCAGAATTTATACATGAATAAATTAATTGTACAAGTTGGTTGAGAAAGGAAATTTTTTGAGTTGCCATATAAACGGCAGACTTGCTGTCAATACTTGAGAAACGAAGCTTTTCTCTTGAGATTTGAAGCATAGTTATTAAACTCAGATCAGCCAATTGGTCGAATTGGTCATCTCGCTGAACAAGTCATTGGGTCAGGTTGGATCTCTAATTGAATCACTTGAGCACAGATTTCGTTGACTGGTTAATGCCAGCAATTTAATCGAATTAGATTGGAATCCACAAAATTCTGCTTTCTAGAGCTGATTGGACAAAAATTTTACCATACAACTCCATAAAATTTCCACAAAAAAAAGTCATCTTCACATAATGAAAATGAAGATAGGTACATTTGTCAACTCAATTGCCAGTGAAGTATTTATAAAAGGAAATTTTAATCTACTTTTCCATTTCCTTTGCCTTGATTCTTTTTCGTTTCAAACTTTACATGTATGTGTGCAATAGTCCCCACCGCAGTTTCCTCCTTCCTCTACAAGTATGTGTGCAATAGTCCTCGTCGGATTAGTAGATAATTTTGCCCACCCCTATAAGCAAATAAGAGGAAACCTGCTGTGCAGTTATAAGTTTGTATTTGAATCAGTGGTTGTAGAGCATTGAACATCTCTAATGTCCTAAATGACTTCTTTCTGAAATCCAAACAATATCAAAAGTTCATCACCTTTTCTCTTCTAAGCTAACTACTGAGCTAAAAGCTAAAAATAAGAAACAGAAGAGGAAAAGAGAATAAGTTCACTTAATTTTCATCGATGGGAAATTGCATGAGAAGTATAGCAGTCGAGTCTAATGAAATCATATGACCCTTTAACTAATTGTTCTATTCATGCATGAATCTTGGAAGCACAGCTCTCACAAAAGCCGCAATGATGAACTGATGGTCACCAATAATTTTGCAATCCTATTATTTATATTAAAAAACAGAGTGAATTTAATAATGGAAAAATCCTACAATTACACCACACCTTCCCTAAAAATCATGAATACTGATTTCTAGTTGCTGGACAAAAACCAATAACAGCATCCATTACAACCAACCCAAAGAAAGAAGTTGATCATAGCTAAACTTTCGATAAATAGCATTTTTGTGGATATATAACCCCAAGCGCATCATTGGGAAGGGCTATCCGAAATAATCTAATGTAGAAAATTGCAAGAAAAAGCAATACCTATTCTGTGATGTCAAGGCCCAACATTGAATATCACCACAGTATTAGATTTAGGAATTAATTTTGATGCCCAGTATCCTATACCGCCTTTGATTTTTAAACTTTATCAAAATACCAAAGTAAAGTTGGGAACTTAGCAAAATCATGCGTGAAAAGGCTCAGTATTCAATGCCAAGAGGGAGGAATAGTGCCATGGCTGCAACCCAGTTGCGTGCAAGCGAGGGGAACTATTAAATTTGTTCCCATCTGAGATCTGCCATTCGAGTGGCCCTGCCATGGAATGGGTCCACAACCTCCATGCCGAATTCATAAACCACTACAAAAATAACATCATAGCCGGCATTATGAATTTTGCTATAACAGATTCCATGGGAGGCGGTTTGGATATAAAATTTAGGTTGGATTAGGAGGGTGAAAGGGAAGAAGGAAATTTCACAAAGGGTTAAGCATGAATTTCACAAATTAAACTGAGTATTGGGATTGAGGAAGAGGCAAGTTCTTTTGTGTCCTTTTTTTTGTTTATATTATGTTGTTTAGTTTAGTGCCAAATATTGGTCCAAGATGTTAAAACCACTCTTTCTAAGCAAAGATGATAGGATTTAACTTTTATGCTGTCTTTGAAGCACTCATGTAGTAAGATTTTGCAGTAACATTGCGCTAAAATTAGTAAAGCCAGAAAATAAGAAGGAAACATAAGAGTTGTTTTATTTATTCTGTTTTCATAAATATAAATAATAGGACTAAAATAGGTTAATAAAAATTGGCTTTTTAGAGTTCGAACGTATTGCCTTAAAACCACCCATTGAGAAATTAGTCACATATATGCACACCTTTTTTTCCTCAAAATACTCTTTTGTTTCTTCATTGCAAGTGTGGCAGTCCTGTTTGGATTAATATTTTTATGATTTTTATAATATATATATATATATATATATATATTATAGCAATTTGATATATGTAAGGCAAAAGGATGATTGAAAAATGTGTTCAAAAAGATTTTTTTTTGATAGAAAACCATAGTCCAAACACTTTTACAAAGACAATTACAAATTTGATACCAATGTATGTTGGAGGGGTGGGAAAAAATGGTCCCCTTTAGTGTGTATTTTATGCCAAAAAAAAAAATTGTAGTTCCAAAGTTTGAAAGATGAACCAATCTGGACCCTTATATTTGGACACAATTAATCTAGTTCCTGATTTCGCCAAATTTAATCATGGGTAGATTTCTATATGCTCCCTTTGTGGTTTTACATTATACCACTTAATCCCTTTTGTTCAATAGTATTATTCAATTTCTCTATATTTTATGAAAAGTGAACAAAAAAAGACGTAAAAGCAATTCCAATTATATTAAGGGATAATTTTAGAAACCTTCCCTGAGATTTCTAACGATTTCACTGGTCTCTCTTGAGATTTGTAAAATTACACTTACCTCCCTTAGTAGAATGGTGGGCCCAATTATATCACATGGGAAAAATTACTCATATACCCTAAGGCATTATGTCTTATAGAAACAAATATCTAATGATTGAGTAATTAGATCACTAATTAACTATAAGTAACTAATTAATGAAAATAATTGTTGAAAATTTCTTTAATGATGAATAGTGACTTGCAATTATAAGATCAGGCCAATTGATATACCAGATAGTGCTATTTTGTGATTGATAGAACTTGACAATGATTAAAATCTAGTTATACACAATGTGAGAAGAAGAGCTTTGGTAAAAGAAAAAACATATGGCAAAAGAAGATTGTTCATGGAAATTTTTTTTTTGAAACTCTTAAAACTATAATAGTTATAAAGTAATTTCGTGGAAATAAAGAAGAAATAAGGGAAAAGGCAAAATTTAAATTTTTTTTCTGTTCATAATCACAAGAATTATAGTAAAACCTAATGTTAAAAGTGATGACCGGTCTATTTTACTAAATCTTATGATCATTAGTATAGTTTTATTGTTTATTTGTGTTGTCTAATGTGTTGAATAGTGAAATGTATGTATTAATTATTTCTAACTTTTAATTTTTTTATTTTTTTACTAATACAACTTATATACATGTATAAGGGGTATTTATGGGATAAAAGTTTCATTTTTCTCCTTAAAGTATTTTTAAATGTTACTTTTTGTGATATGGATTAATTTGTTACTAAAACATTAATCTTAGGGAAGGTTTGTGTAATTTTACAAACCTCAAGGGAAGTAGTGATATTGTCAGAAACCTTAGGGGAGGTAGGGGAGGTTTCTGAATTTATCCCTCATATTAATTGATGCAAACATGTTTCAAAAACGTGCGTGAGGCATTATATTTTACATTCGACCAAACCACAGTGATTTCACATTCGACCACATGATCTTCCTATGATTTTAGGTAAAGTGGTTAGGATCTTGTTATATTTCATATTTAAATAAGAACTTAATTGAAATTTTAACGAATGCCGTTACTAGATGTGCTTTTTTTTTTTTGTTATATTACTAGATGTGCTTCGAATCAATTTTACATCTAAAACTACAGGGGATAACTATATGTTAAAACATAACTAGTGGACTGATTATGTGGTCGAAGGTGAAACAAATGGGGGGTAAAAAATAATTTACAATTCAATTAATGTAACACAAACCAACCCAACATGGTTGTAACTAGTGTTTAGCTAACTTGAAAACTAGCTCTCGAATGGCACTTGTGAATTCTTAAAAAGGTGCTTACACCAAGGCTATTGATTGAATTAGGGACTAGATTCCTCTTTATTGTGTTGGAGAGAACTTCTCTATTACACTAATAAAATTAATTTGGAACTTTTATTTTTGAAAGTTAGCACCATTTATAATGTACTTCATCACTAGTAGTTATATACAAAAATTGGTTTGAACAACAAAGAATAGGTCAAAATCCTAACAAAATTTGTAATGATGAATAATAAGAGACTTAATATTTGAAACAAAAGTGAGATTTTAGTCAATTCTCCAAAGATTAGGGACCAAACTCGCAATTCTCCCTTGCTTTTATA
This sequence comes from Coffea eugenioides, assembly GCF_003713205.1. NCBI lineage: Eukaryota > Viridiplantae > Streptophyta > Magnoliopsida > Gentianales > Rubiaceae > Coffea > Coffea eugenioides. Next base: position 35,736,010 of record NC_040035.1, on the reverse strand, counting down.
GTACTACAACTCCACAAGGGTTAGTGTTAAGCGAAGAGAAATTGTACGCAAATAAAAAGATTGATAAACGTCACAATCTTATCTGCACAAGGCAAAGCAAAGGTAATATTCATCCACAATTCAATAAAAGAAACTCGATATTTATAGTTTCATATGTATTTTAAATTTTTCCTGTCACGGTAAACAGCGTCTGTCCTTGACGGGTGACCATTTTATTCCACGTCAACATGTCATGGTTAAAATCTGGAAACCTTCTATAGCCTTTATCCATTATCCAAAAAAAAATATAATTAGTAAAAAACAAAAAAGTTTACATTAACTAAAATTTCCTTTAGTGATTAACAAGATAGAGAGTGATTAAAAAAAATGAAAAAGATAGAGAGTGATTAAAACTCTCACAAAGTTTTACATAAATTGATCTCTCACGAACATCAAAGTCGATTCTTAAATCACTGAAAGTATTCAACTCTCACAAATTTTTAATATGCACCCAAATTGCTGAAATTTCAACAACTGCTTGAATCACAATACAGACATGCATAAGAGCCTTCTATTTGTTTCATAGCATGTGATTGGGTAATAGCAACAAAGTTATTCCTCAAACACTTCCCGGGGCACTGCTTTATTTTTCTTCAAGTTTTTTGATATTTATTTATTTTTAAAGGCATTCTCCCATGATTTAGAGTCGATCGGATTTTAGAATTTCTAATAAGAAGAGATTCAAGGGGAGTTGAAAGTTACACTCGCTAGACAATTAGATTGAAGGGTGTAATAAAAATTCGTTGGAAGAAGTAACTGCATATTAAGCAAATGTTTCAATGAAAATTTACAGCAAGCAGCGCTTCTCATATTGTTAAGCCTCAGCTTTGACTTGGCTGCCAAAAATCAGGCTCGGAAAGAATTACACACTTTTGGTCTATTACACTGACAAGTCAGCAATGGACAACGATGCAATGTCAGTCTTTTTTCTGATTTAAGATTTGAAGTTTCGATGTGACAGGTGTAGGCTAGGCTAGCTGTTGCCGCTAAAGTAAAAAAAAAAAAAATATGTGACAAGTGTGGACTATTCGTTAAAACTAGTAATCTAGAGTGGAAAATAATCTCCAATTCATACATATACTAGAATTTTGATCGTGTTATGCACATATTTATATTTTAATTCAAAAAAAATGTATACATATACATTGAAGTACTTGATAGAGGATATGAAAAGGATTACAAATTTCACAGAAGTTGTGCTTAACATGTTCAAAAAAATTACTTCGTGAGTACAAAATGGACTTTCTTGATTTTAACATCTTAAATAAATTGAAATCAAAATTTTTTTACCTATTGTCTATCAATATAAGATAAAAATTTGAATAAAATAATTTAATTTATAATAATTTACATGATAGAGCAATTGAAAACCTATTTATCAATAGCCGACGAAAGATATCATGTTATATTGACATATCAAAAATTATAATGTAAAAACATAAATTATAACTAATTCATTTTTCTCGATTTTAGAAAAAAAAATTTCGTCCATCTTGTACCCTTAAAATTGTTGAGTGCTTTATAGAATAGTGTTTTTCATGTAGTTTAATATAGATTACAAAAAAATCTTTGTAAAATACAAAAGCAATTTTTTAAATTATTAAAAACTATTACCCTTTCTGCCCTTTTTTATTTGCCAACTGACTATCCGCTGCCTCCTATGACTTTCGCAGGTCCTATCGCAATGTCATCCTTCGTATCGTTTTTTGCCATCTTTGTCATATTCGCGTAATTCCCTTATTTCTTCCCTACTTTCTTCGCCCAATCTTGTTATTCACTTTCTTTTTTCGACTTTTCTCATCATTCTTTAATTCCTCACCATTCTCTTCATCTCTGCCTCAAACTTCCTATTCTCATAACTTAATTTTTTATCCTGTTCCCCTTATCATTCTCCCAAACACTTGGATAGCCCCCAACCTCTATCCTGCATGGCCAACCTTCTCCATTCCCACTTCCTCTACTTCTCCCCTTTTTCTTTTACCCATCCAATCAGAATAAAGTAATATCAAAGTTTTTCATTCTAGATATATTACGTTATAAAAAATCTAAAGTTTTCTTATACATTTATAAGAATTACATATATATAAATGTATATAACTGCTCTATGTGTGTTGAAATTTTCCTTTTGTAGTAATTGTGATTAGCATTTTTCACATCTATTGGTCTGAGAGTCCAAATTTTTTTTTTTTATTCAAAATATAACTTAACATATTGTCAATGTTACACTATTGCAAAGTGAATTTGGTGAGTAAAATATAAAAATAAAAATTCAATACAAAAGTATAAAACACCAAATTTAATTATTTTTCATATACATTTTGAATTGAATAATTTCAAATTTTAAAGGAGAAGTTGAATCCATATTCTATTGTTATTTTTTTTTATTTTTGGTAGAATTGGTGTTGTTTTTATTTTTTTGTCAAAAATAAAGATTTCAAACAAAATTTTCCATATCCAAATGGTAGTAGTACTTTGTTAATTAGTTAGTGATTTCATAATTTAGGTTTCATGAATGGTATCATTCTTGAATTTTTAAATCCATGACCAATGAATATTATTTCCTTTTCATTTTCTATATAATTTGCCCTCTTAGTTAGAATTACGAAGTTGAAGACAAAATATTATTATTTACTTTTTTACTTTTAGTTGTTTTGGTGATGTTTCCTTTTTATTTAGACTTACATTAATATATTTCAAACCAAATTCCTATATAAGTGGAGCCACTTCTTACTTTTTAAATTCAAAAGGCATGAAAGGACATATAACAATTTTAAAAAAAATAAAATTCTATAAAAAAAAAACGAAGAGTTGGAAGCATTTTGATTTAACCATACTAAAAACTCCTTCTCAAATTTATATAGATATAGATTCTCAAATACAATTAAAAAATAAAAATAAAATAATTCCTACCACTATCCAATGCTGTCTAACACTATCACCACCCTCTCCCTCCTCTCTCCTCCCTCTTTCTCTTTCTCTTCATCCTCCCTCCTTCCTTCTCCTCCCTTTCCCTACCCTCCTCTCCTCTCCCTTCTTTCCCACTTGCAGAACCTTCTCCCTCTCTTATAAAAGGGTTGAGACCTTCGATAGCGACCATATCTCATCAGATAGGGTCGGTAGCAACTTAAGCATCTCATCGTATTAAGGGGAGTGGTCTGGGTTAGGGTCACACTTGGATAAACCAAATTTTCAATAATTCAATGACCCAAATTGTGCTATACCATCTCACCAAATGATGTGGTACAATATAGATCATTGGGTTTTCGAAAAACGGGTCTACCCAAGTTTTGACCAAAGGGTGAAATGAGGGGAGGGGAGGGAGGAGGAAGGAGGAGGAGAGAGCGGGAGAAGAGAGAAGAAGGGAAAGAGTGGTAGCGATGGTGGTGGGTGATTTTTATTTAATAATAAAAAAACCCCAAGAATTTTAAAATTTTAAAAACACCTCAACAAACAACTACAATATTTTTCTTATATACCATTACAATAAAGATGATGAAAACAGTTCCAAAAATACCTAATCCATATAGATTTATTTTTAAATTTCTCTTCCCCTCAACGTTCACAGTGGCCCGTCCTCCTCCTCCATCATCTCCTTTTTAATATTAATTGCCAATTACCAAACTTTCTCTTGACCTCTTTCACACAAACCCAAAAAGAGATCCATCATGTTATTTGAAGTTTTTGATATGTCTTTATTCAAATATGTCTCTTTGATTTGTCACTTTGATCAATGGAATTGGAATTAGAGAAGGGATCTATGGAAAACTATAACTAGCGACAGGTCAGGTAGGATGGTAGAATATCTTCTTGTTTTTTGTTATGTTTGTTATATCTGGGCATTTGAGCCCAGAAAATGTATGTCCATGAGTTCTAAATTTACTAACCCTTTAATCCATTTGATTTGGCATGTGTGACAAACTTTTAGCTGGAACAAGTTGCCTTACTTTATTCAAGGTGCAAAAGCGATCATGTGTGCAAGAAACTTTTTTAGTTGATGATTCATGACTGTATGTACTTCTTTTCTTTTTTTTTAATTATACATATGAAAACGTAGTGGACAAAAAGTCCCAGTGGAGATTTGATTTTTCCTAGAAAGAAAATCTCGGAACTATTTGGTGCATTTTTGTAGAGATATTATATTCATTGAGTGATTAGCTTTATAATTTCTTGACAGGTTTTTAAAACTTTTTAAGTTTTTTGAATGATTTATTAATCGAAGAATTTTTTATACAGTTTAGGAAATTTTTAGGAACAGGTTGATGTTTAAACAAGTTCACAAGTACGATAAGACTACTTTTTACTTGGCTTTCGTAAGTATATGGATACTAGCCTCAAAATTTTCCTCCAAACATTACAAACGATATTAGAAATTGGCTTTAAGTAGATGTGGTTACATATGTGACTTTCGATGTGCGAAGGTATTACAACCTGTCATGGCAATGGTGGTTTGCTAGGTAGAGATGCCATGTAGCTTCAAACAAGTTATCATGTACTACTTACTTGACTGATTATTAAGCTGTCACTTTGAATATATATATATATATATATTTCAGTCTTCACCATGAAGTCAACCCAGGTCAGAACGATTCCCCTCTCCTTTCTCATCTTCGGTCAACTTTGGTCGGACCGGATCCTTTCGCAAAAACAACTGTGTTTTTAAATTGTGTTTGTTAATTTGATTGCATTAGAAACACGTTTTCAAATTAATCTTTTTTGCCTGTTTAATTATTTTTTTTATAATATATATATATACATCACATCACAAAAAATAATATAGTATCATTTTAAATAATTCTCCGCCAAACACTCCAATCAATCCTAACGGGAGTATATCAAAGCGCGAAGATTTGGATGAGACCTCGACTGCTTGAGGCCCCATTACCCTCATAATACACGTCTAAAACAATTTTGATCTAATTCATTTATCTTTTTATTTAAAACTCTTAATAATATTACTTAAAACTTAAGAAACTATAACAATTCAAACTCTAAATAGTGGGGACAAAAAAATGCAAAGTAAAAACTGTTGGCTGAAGGTATATTGATTTTGACCATGAGAATTATTGAACTATTGTCTATTGTCCTAAATTTGAAAAAAAAAAAAAAAAAGGAGAAATTTTGGAGGCCAAATTTCAAACTTATTTATTCATGATTTACAAAGTCAAAGGTTATCGGACCAGTTAGACTGTTGTTACCCAAGCCCAAATAGTCCAGATCTTCCAAAAGAAACAATGACCTTGGAATGCTTCCAGTGAAGTTATTGCTGTTGAGGTCAATCCGTTCCAAGTGTGGGTAATTCATCCAACAGTCAGGAATTTCTCCTGATAGAGAATTCTCCCCAAGATCCAGATACCAAAGAACTTGATTTTCATTTTTCACTTCACACAAAGCGTGAGAGATGCCTCCTGAAAACAAATAGTTGGAAATTAAGTTCTAAATATGTCGATCAATGATAAATTAATTGGGTGTGTAGGCAATTGAATATTTTGATTGTTGTGTGCATATAAACCTTTTAACAGGTTTAGAGATATTTGAACTTTTACCATAAAATTAATTGTGAGAAAGTTCTACGTGGATCAATGATGGGTTGAATAACCAAGAGGGAATAGCCATTGAATGTGCTTGGCTATAATGCACATATAAACCTTTAACAACTTCAGAGATATTTGAACTCTTACCATGGAGTTGATTGTGAGAGAAGTCTATATATCCCAATGATGAGTTGAATATCCAAGGTGGAATGGTATCTGAAATTCCGGTGAAGGACAAGTTCAAATCCGAAAGGATTTTTTGTGATCGGATCCATGTAGGAAATTGGGGACCCAGCTTCCACGAGCCCAATCGAAGTACTTCAAATTGGGCACGAGGAGTCCAACTTGCACTTACTTTTAAGGTCAAGGAGTTTCCAGATGCATCAAAATACCATAAAGCTGACAGATTATCTAAGTGACTCTCACTCACAATGCCTTCCATTGAATTGTTGTGAATACGAAGATCTTCAAGTTTGGAAAGCTGCCAAAAACTTTCAGGAAGAGTTCCAGTGAGTTTGTTGTTAGATACATCCCAGTGCTCCAAGGATGACAGTTTTCCTAAATTTGATGGAACTGAACCAGATAGAGCATTATCAAATAGCGAAAGGATTTCTAGATTGGTACAATTGCCAACTGCGTATGGAATTGGACCATTCAAGTGATTACCGCTTGTATCAAGTGAAATCAAGTCCTTCAATGTGAATACTTCACTTGGTAAAGAGGAGCTAAGGTTGTTATCATATAGATCAAGATGTTGAAGTTTGGAAATGTTGGCAATAGAGCTTGGGATAGAACCTCGAAAGTGGTTGGTGGCAAGATCAAGTGAAATTAGGGCAGTTAAAGTGGATAATTGGCTTGGGAGGAAGGTAGTGAAGTTATTGTATGATAGATCCAAAGATGTAAGGGAACTCCAATTCCAAATTCCATCCAAGGAGCCTTCGAAATGATTCCAGCCAAGGTTGAGGGAAGTGAGATTGTTAAGATGAATAAGCTCATCTGGTAGTGAACCATTCAGATGGTTGAAAGAAAGATCCAAGTGTTGGAGGGAAGTCAAGTTCCAAGAACCTCTAGGCAATGGGCCTTTAAACGAGTTATCACTTAAATCAAGAGAAGCAAGGGCAGTAAGACTGAAAATCCATCTAGGGATGACGTATCCAATAAAATTTCCAGAAAGATCTAGGACAGTAAGAGAAGAAAAGTTGGCATGGAAGACAAATGTATCTCTGCCAAGATGATGAGAAATTAAATCAAGTTGACAAGAGGGAAAATGTATCTCTACCAGAGAAGGGATCGTGTTAATCACCTCTTGCCAATTAGACGCTAGACTAAGGTTCACGCGACTCATGTCTAGGTGCTCCAGATTAGAGAGACCAGCCAACCATTGCAGGTTATCAACTCGGAGAGTAGGAGGCTGCCAAGCTGATATGCTTAAAGTGCGTAAACTTGACAGGTTTCCAAGCTGATAGGGAACCATTCCTTGAAATCCAGCTCCAGATAAATTCAGGTACCTTAGACTTCTGAGAGACCCAAAAAAACTGGGAATTGGAATTCCACTGAAATTATTTAGACTTAGATCAAGGTAACGCAAGTGAGTCAAATTTTGTAACGAATGACTGATTTTACCGCTTAATGGTGATATTTCCTCATTACCAAAATCATCAATTTCACCAACAGGACACTGAAGGTGAAGTTGAATGACGCGGCCACTTCGGTTGCTACAAACAACTCCTTCCCATTTGCAGCAATCAATGTCGTGAATCCAAGACGAGAGTCTACCAGAGGGATCTTTCAAGTCTTTCTTGAAGTCCATAAGAGCTTGTTTCTCACTTGCATAGCAAGTTGCATTTACAGTTTTGCTGGAAGAACAGAGTAAAATTATGGCGACGAGTAAGAAAACAGAGAAATGGGTTGATCCACCCATGGTCATGTGAAATGTCGGAAGAAATACACTGCACTTCAGTTCAGCTATGTTGCAGATAGATATATAGAGCTGGCAGTGGCCCTCAAATTATGTTGGAAGAAATACACTTGCACTTCAGTTCAGCTACGTTGGAATAGGTACAAGTATAAAGTTCGCCAGTAGTCCTCAAATTATTGAAGCCTCAAAGAGACTTTGGCAGTTGACGGGGCTATCAATATTAGGAGCTTGGAAAGCATGTCCCCCTTTTGCTGTGTTTACATTGACAAGTCAACAATGGAAGACTCAGGTCTTATATCTCATTTTATGATTTGAGGTCATGATGTAGTAAGTCTAAACATATCTAAGTGGAATTTAGATTGGAATCTGATTTGGAAAAGAAATTATTATTCATTTTTGGCTTCATTATTGAGAAATTTTAACCTCAGAAATGATTTGAAACAATTTACGAAGAAAATTACATAAACATAAAATTAACAAGTTAAAATGAGAATTGGGTTGGGGGAGAGGAAACTTAATAATTCTGTTGATTTAAATCTACATATAAGATTGTTATACACGTCATTGAAAATAGCTTATTGAAACTTTTCAGTATAGATGAAAGCCGTCAAAGGTTATCAAATACAAAGAAGAAGACGTCAGGGAAACACCTACATGCTAGTGAAGAAAATCATATCAAAATTGTTGTAAAGAAGCCAAAAATACATTGGTACTCTTTCACAATGGCGGCTGACGGGATGCTGTCTCCTCAAATTTTCACCGAAGTAAAGAAATATCTGATTGAAGCCTCAGAGAGACTTTGAAAAGAATCGCTCGGTTACATTGACAAGTCAACAATGGAAAACCATTGAAAAGTCAAGTTTGATTTCTCATTAATTTGAGTGGAATTTGAGTAGCGACAAATAAAAACTCGTATGACTTTTAACTAGGCTCAGTCTGATTTTAATATGTATATTTAATGTACAAGAGAAAGATCCACAAAGAACAGTAAGAAGAAATCTTCTTGTTCTCAAATTCAAAGTTTTGTTTAATTAATCATCTTGTTCTCATGCACCACAGTAAGAACAGTATCAGATTGAAACTAATGTTTCATGGTTCGCACTTCAAATTTTCTCCAATAATTGTTCCTTTTTTATTATGTGGTTTAGAGCTAGAAATTGGCCCCAGAGGTTAAAATCACTCTTTTTAAGCTCATATGCTAGGATTTAACTCTTATTGCTATACCTAAAGCACTCATTTAGCAAGATTTTTTTTGTTGCACAATGTAGTAAAATTAGTAAAGCCAGAAAATATATATATAAAAAAAGAAACATTAAAGATGCTTTGATTATTCTACCTTTGTAATTATTCTTTAAACCACCCGTTGAGATATTTACTCGTATATATATATATATATGCACACTGTTTTTTCCCTCAGAATATTATTTTTTATTATTGCAAGTATTGCGATTTACTTTTACGAGCAAATTCCAATTTGGATGCCCAATGTTCGAGGGATGGAGACCAAAATGGTCTCTTTTGCATACACGTTAAACAAAACAAATTTAGCAATCAAAGTTTGGAAGGTGAAAAAATTTGATTCAAATAATAATTCTTTTTCTTAAGTAAAATTTAAAAAAAAAAAGGAAATTTCAGTCTGCACAATGTTTTCTAAGGATCGTAGTAAATTTTTTTTTTTTTTTTTTGCAATGCAGAAACTTCCATTTCAAGTTTGAGATGGAAAAAAATACTGAAATGGAAAATAAAATTGAAAGAAATAGATTTCAGTGCACACAAGCACAAAAGCAGTGGAAAGTACTGAAAATACTTGATTTTGGAAGCACATATAATGCTGATATGTACCTTAGACACAAATATATCACCACATCCTATGTGCAAAGTAGATTAAACATAAGAAACAAAATATTTTTCTTTCTGATCTACCTTACTTCTGCAATCCGTAGAATCCTTCATATACTAATCAAAAGTAATTTGACTTTATTTTTTGACTAACTTTTCCTCATTTTTTCATGTTTTATAAATGTTCGTCCAATGAAAAGTTTGAAGATAATTACGTTTATTATGAAAATCTTTGAATGAGGGGCCGAGTAATTTTGTTATTATTCTAAAGTTGTTGAATTATTCATTTGTTCATTTATTTGCAAATTGGGATGTAGGTTGCAAAGGTGATATTTACAGTACGTCCTTCCCCTATTCAAATTGACGGCTAATAGGGTACTGTATTGACAAAGGACCAAGACCTCAAATTTTCCAGCAGACACAAAAGGACCAAGACCTCAAGATCTCAAATTTTCTAGCAAATAAAGAGAGTTCACTAAACTGGAGAAGCATTTGATTTAAACTCTTTACGTGTAGAATGTGCAAATTTTATTAGTAGTCACAATCAGAACCATGCCGAATATGTCAAATTAACAAAGTTGATGGGAATGCTTTGACTTTTTCATGCATAATTATATCTTATTACTTCTTCTATTTCTTATTTCATCTCTTTTGAAACTTTTCTTATGCTAAACTTGTTTGGCTTGAGATCTTATATTACACTTTTGGACAATGCTACAGTGCCTATAGTTATGGTAACGATATTAGGAAAACCTACTATTATAGGTTTCTATTACTTTTAGTGACAGATCAAGTTTTTTAGCGACTTTTTAAATATTATATTAAACTAATTAATATTAACTTTAGTAAGTTTTTAATTAAAACTAGTAAGTATATGCCTGAAAGATAAGTTTTAGCCAGAAATAGAAATTTACACTTTGAGTAATTTAACTTACTTATTATTTGACAAAATTTACTTTTGTTTAAATTAAACTTACTAATACTAAAAGTAAAAAATTTTCATATTTAAGTAAAAAATCACCTTGTCACTTATCTCTGGAATTCTGAACCATTTCAAATTTTAACAAAGAAATCTATCACAACCACGACACTTTTGAATTCAAAACTACAAAAAAGCTATCTTTTTTTTATCATTTTGGGTTAAAATTAGCAAAAGTCCTACCTATTTGCACCTTTATTGTAACATTATTTTTTGTTGCAATTTCCTTATTTAGTTATCCATTCGACACTAGTACGGGCATAGATACAGATTAAGCAACTACTTTGAGGAATAATATTTTTTTATTATAAAATTAATTTGAATTGAATTAACAATTTGATATTTTCACAAAAAAAGTGTAATTTTTTTGTCATTTTTCAAAAAAATTAAAAAATATATATTCTAGCAATTGTTGTCATTGACAGTTAATTGTTTAGACCAACTTTTATCAGCATAAAATTAGTATGATTAAGAATAATTGAAGCTCTGATATCAATACTCTATTCAAATGTAAATATTCAACCCAAGTAACAAAATAAATGATAACTAAACAAATGAAATATGAGCTCAATTGATCGTGTTCAAACTACAAATTCTGTTAATGGTTAGTATATATGAAATTGTATTTTCCATATGCAGAAAAATAATATGCAATTTATATCTACTAACGAATAAATTACCGTTGTTTTGAACAAATCAAACCTAAACTCATGGTGTGATATGTATATAGTTGCTTACATTTATACTTATGCCATCGTCCTTTCTTCCCATTTGCTTTTTAAGAGTGCAAATTTTTTTTGATTATATTGGTAAAAAAATAGCATATTTTACAAATTATTCTAATTTATTTAGAAAATGTTACTAATTTCATTAGAAATTATGAAATGTAATCATGGTTTATTAATTTTTTACTGAACATAAATACTGCATATAAAAAGGAATAGATATTTGATTTTGTTTTACTTTGATTAGAAAAACTTGTGGTAGTAATAAGGGTAAAATACATAAAACCCCCTTGTGGTTAAGGAAATTGACACGAAACTTCCTTATTATTTAGAAACACCCACTTAACCCCCCTGTGCTTTGGACTTCTTAGGATTTTACCTGCTAACCGGCTGAGAAGCCGGTAATAATATGAAATACCAAAAATACCCTCATATATAATATGTGAATATGTGAGAAGTTACAGATGCAATTAGTCATTAAGAATATGAGTTATCCCGTGCTACTTTAATATATCCCTATCCCTGGCAACTGCATCCCCACCGAGATAAACATGGTCAGCCACCTTTGAACACTCCTTATCAAAGAAAACTATCTTTTCTCTTTTAACGAGTCCACCATTTATATCTGAGTTCCTCTGTATATTAGATAAATCAAGCTTCAACCTCTCTCCACCATTATTCACATCCCTACCACTAGGAGTGCTAGGCAGCGGCCACTCACCAATATCATCAGAACCAGCTTTTGGCCAGTCATCTAAGCTCCGACGAGCAATTGATAATGGCTGCAGTGGGGGGAGACACGACCTATTCTTAAAATTATTCTGGGATCTCGGAGTTAAAGGACTAGAAACTCTGTGACCCTGCCCATTACCGTTAGCATTCTCAGGTGGATCTAATCCATCCTTTTCACTATACGGGTTAAGAGGTGGCAACCTAGTCCGCGAAGAGAACCATGATGCGGACCTCCAAAACAATTTCAGGCCACCCACAACTTGGTACAGCCGCTGCAAACCACCCTCACAACCACCACCTCCTTCACCACCCGATGGGGCATCCTCCTTCCACTGCTCTGTTCTCTTCTGTTCTGTTGTTGTTTGTTGTAATTGTAGTTGTAATTGTAGAGAAACAACCCCAGATGCTTTATGTTGCATTTCCTCAATCCGCCCCCCCAACTTGAAGGTTTTGATTTGATGGGCAAATCCAAAACAGGCGGGCCCTTTTAACTCACTAGCTTCCTTAATCAGTTACAAAAGCGAAATCACGCCCTCTCCCCCCCTCCCCTACCCAGATCTCTTCTCTTGTGCTTTTTATGCTTGACCTTTTCGATTCTTTCGGGGTTTTCGGAGATGGGCTGTTTGAAAGAAATTTGTTTGCCGCAAAAAATGATGTTTTCAGGTGGTGTATAAGAGAACGAAGCTTTCCCCGAGCTCAACTCTCCACTAAAGAACTCGAAATAATCATCTCGCTCGGAAGATTTGAAGCTTGTGTTTTGTGATTCTCTTGAGGAGTCTTCCCACGTATCAGCATCGCTGTTGATTGAAAATTCACAAAAGGAAAGAGTCTCTACTTCATCCTCCTCATCTATGTCATGCATGTTTGGCTCAACTTTTTTCTACCTGTGGTTCCGTGGGACAATATTTCTTGACAAGAACTATTGGGATCAGTTGCTATCCCAAAACAAAGCTGAAATTTTGACCCAATAATTTAGGGAGTATTGGACACAGACGAAGAAGGTGAGTAGTTAGGAGTTGCACAAGAGTTTGATTCTTGGATAGGTTGATGAATAAGCCATTAAGGAATGAGGTAGTATATTTATATGGGGCAGTTTGGAGGGATTTTTATTATTCAAGATGTCCTTCTAGACGGGCACAAAGATCGCGAGGCGTTCGCGGGTGTCAGGAAGGTTCAAGCACAAAAAGCACAAGCAAGTGATGAGTGTTAATGGTGGTTTTGGTGAGAGGGAGATCTGGTTTGGAAGAGATCATCGTGGTCATGACGTGGAGGGCAAAATTGGAATGAAACGAGTTTCTTCTAGTCACAAGTTACCATTAGGTCGTGTCAACATCACTCGCTAGCTTCTCAGCCGGTTAGCAGGTAAAATCCTAAGAAGTCCAAAGCACAAGGGGGTTAAGTGGGTGTTTCTAAACAATGAGGAAGTTTCGTGTCAATTTCCTTAACCACAAGGGGGTTTTATGTATTTTACCCTAGTAATAATGAAATAGTGACAGGGGTGCAACTTTCAAATCAACAACCAACGTACACTTAATTAAGGTAATATTTTTTAGTTGAACAGACTAGTATATGCCATAAAGCAGTAAGATTTACTCATTTATAAATTGACAATTTTAGCAGTTTATATACCATTCACCTATAAAAAATTATGATTATTATAAAATGACATTTTATAATAATTTACATACTATTTGCCAATTAAAAATAATTTTGATAAAAATGTGCATATAAATCCACATTGTAAATGATACAAACTATATTTGAAACTCACGAAACTTAATATATGGGTAAATTTACTATAATTTTCAAAGATTATGCTACATTAGTACAACTTTAACTTTTATACTTGTAACCTAGAAAATAAATTTATTAAAACACATAACATTTATAAATGATGCATACATTTATTAAAATGCTTAAAACACAAAACATTTATGAAGGGTACATACAATCATGTATTATACATTTACGTTACCAACAATTACAAACTATAATATTAAGTTTAAATCATTAATAAAAAAAATCTTAGCATTATTTTAAATAAACTTCCTAATACTTGTTTCATATAAGTTTCTTTAAGTAAAATAGTAAATTTATGCCACAAACTAGTAAGTTTTGATGATTAACCAGATTTACTATTCTATCAACAAGATTTACTATTAATCTATAAAAACTTACTATTACTTGAACTAAACTTACTATCCAAAAAGTAAGTTTCGAATATAGAGTAGTAATTTATTTTTTTTAAAAAGTAACTTTCATTTTTATTTCGATTTACTTTTTGAGACATAAATAGGATAACACTTATATGACAATTTTCAATTTATTTTTGATTTACTTTTAGCGACTATTTGATAGGCATATCCATCTAAATAGGATAACACTTAAAAATAAGAAAGCAAGTTTTCCATCTAAAATAGTAAGTTAACAGTAATAAATTAGTAACTTTTATACTTCAAAAGGAAAATTGGAATAAAAATGACAAAATTAGTATAACAATTAATAGAAAAAAATCAGTATAATCTGGATTTTTTTCCTTGGAAGATTGTTCATAAGAATAGGATCCAATAATTATAAATGAAAATCACATGCATATATAATCTATTGTATAATTTAAATTAAATTTAGTTCACGTATAAAATGATCCTAAAATAATTAGTACACTATGACACAATGTTATTTTAACAATAATTTTTTTTTTACTAAAAGTCTGAAATATCCATTGTGACAACCCCACCTTCCCCTAAGGCGAACCAAAGAAGTTAGGGGACTGCCTGCCCAACTCTCGCCAGGACTAACGGTGCACTCAAACACGATCTAAAACGTTCCGGGAACATAAACGCATGCCCAACATATACAAAATGGCAAAATAATAACACGAAATCAAAAAAAATGCCAATAACTAGTGGGTGCCGTGTCACATAACTCGAAAAACATTTCCAAACCAAATATGATACATAAACAGGGTCAAACGGTGTTATACACATACGTTTGTAATTTACAAAACAAAAGGAAGCTAATTAAATCCAAATATATTTAGGGTTTTCCAATTATCGAGGAACTTTGCAAAAATATATTAAAACGAGCTCAACTCGTGCTTCAAATCATCATATTCTCCAAAAGGGGTTCCCTGTAAGGAAAACAAAATTTAATGGGGTGAGCTTACGCCCAGTGATATACTTTCACTCAAGCAAGGAAATTCAATTATACATGGAGTCGATCAATCCCGAATCATTCAAGAAGAAAGCTAAATAAAGTCACATATCAATAACAACGGTAAAAGGATACGGACGGCTCTCAAGAGCCCCTTTCCTCGCTCGCCATACTTGATCGTATCCCATTGACCCTCCGTCAATGTACAAAAAGGCAACCAATCGTAGACTCCACTTACTTCCAATCCTTCCACCCAACAAACCCCTACCGGGCCCGAACTCCAAATAGTATAAAGTTGGTAATACTCGAGTATGCCGGAATCGAGAGTCTCATACTACAAGATTCCATATAACAGTCCCCATGACTCGTCAATTTTCACGACCAAGCCCTCGCCGGCTCGATTCAATCGACTACCAATAGGGTTGAGCTCAGTAGTAACTGTAATGGCCGTTGGATACTCGTCCAAACGACACCAAATTCAGTATTTCATGTATCATTCAAGTACTACAGTAAACAGTCATATATAAGGAAAATGGTGAGAGTGATCAAGTACACCCTCACCTTAATCAGTTCAACAGTGCAAATAAGCATTCAAGGCATCAAGTTCAAGTGTAACAAAGCCACATAGTAACAATGCAAGTGAATAGTATACTCACCAAGCACGCAAATGAAATTTCATACACTTCCGCCCAAAAAGCGTCCTAAACCACCGTCACGCCCTAAAACATTCAAATAAGCACAATGAGACTCGATTACGAGTCATAAACCAAATCCACATACTTCCAAAAATAAGGTTTCATTAGAACATATAAGTACCAAAGTAAGCTAAGGAAAGTTCGGAAATGAAAGTGAAGCCCTAAACCCAAAACCAGTTTTGATGTCACTAAGCGTATTGGACACAACCGGCACTACGATTATTGGATGGAGGTGTAATATATACCGCTACGAAGCTAAGACAGAGAGCTACCACTTTGATGAAGGCTACTCAGTCCAGTTTTCAATGTATCTAGGTCAAATTTACCAAAACAACCCCAGCTTTTCCAGTTCAAAGTGTACTACGGCAGTCCTGACTTATTCCGTCATATCTCAGCACCTACAACTCCAATTCAAGTGATTCCAAAGCCATATGAAAGCTAAGATACAAGGCTACAATTCTTAAGAAGACAACAACAACCAAATCAGTAGTATTACTGGTCAAAACTACCAATTACAGAAGCTGATTCTCAGTCTCGGGTAACTACAGGGCAGCAGGGGTAATTCGGTATTTTCACAGGCTACGCTGCTCCGATTGGCCTGAACTTTTACAGGAATCTATAAAATATCATTCCCTACAACTTTCATATTTTAACCCAAGCTAATTCGGCCTCTAACTAGGGGAAACAGTACCGGGCAGAATGGGTTCAATTGCAACTCTAATTTCCGAAATTTGCTTTCAAAGCGGAAACTTTTCGCAAATAGCCACAATTTACACCCTAAGGCTTCATTCTAAACCATTCCCAACCATCATCCATGGCCACACAATATTAATCATATGAAAACAGAAAAATCATGAATAAATATAAAACTTCACCAATTTCTACCACAATCATGAAACAACACCTAATATCATCACTTCATCTCACATAAGTCACTAATTAAGCATTATTGAGAAGAAAGAGAGGTCCCTTAGCTACTCACCTTAACAACCAAAGAAAGGAGACAACTTAACACCTTAATCTTCCAAACCACTCCACCACTCACCTTAATCCCACTAAGAGAGAGGTTTTTATGGAGTAAATCAAGATTCTAACGGTTGATTTGTGAGATTGAGCAAGAAATAGAAGGAAGAAATTGAAGAGTTTTCCTTTCTTTTTCCTTGGTGATTGCCGGCCAAGAGCTTGCAAATTTGGGTGATTTTTGGATCAATTTTTGATTTAATTGGTAAAGTAGTGAATAGTGGTCAAAGGTAAGAATTACTCTCCAAGTGACACTTGTCACTCCATTCAATGCATGGCTATCCTTTTGTCCCTCTCACATTAATCCATTTAGTAACTTTTAGTTATCTCTTAACACCTGCTAAAGGAAACCCGGTATCCAAAACTTAACCTAACTGGCTGAATTTTTTCGAACTTTCCGCACTAGCGGGTCCCACGTCCGGTATACACTCTTAATTTCTCAAAAACTAACCGATACTAGAAAAATCATCTAAAACTATATTTACTCATAAAAATTATTTAGAAAATTTTCCTAATAAAGAAAATGCATAAAAGGCATGCAAATAAATAAAAAAGGCCTAGAAATAAAGAAATTCACGGGTTCTCACACTCTCTCCCCCTTAAAAGAATTTCGCCCTCGAAATTTTCTCACCTTAATTCACGAACAGTTCAGGAAATTTCTTTTGCATCTCTTCTTCTCGATCCAAGTAGGGTTTAAAAACCCAATGCATTAAGTCCATAAAGGCGGCAGGAGCATTGGTTAATCCAAAGGGCATAACTGCGAACACGTAATGTCCATATCTCGAATTGAAAGCAGTTTTCGGAATATCCTCCTTCCTGATTAGCAACTGATAATACCCTTGGCGGAGGTCTAGTTTCGAGAAGACTACTGCTCCTTGCAACTGGTCGAACAACTCGTCAATATGGGTCAATGAATACTTATTCTTAATCGTGACGTTGTTCAGGCCCCGGTAATCAATACACATCCTCAAACTACCGTCCTTTTTCTTTACAAACAGGACAGGAGCTCTCCAAGGAGACCCACTCTCTTGAATGAATCCCCACTCCAGGAGGTCTTGTAATTGCAATTTTAGCTCCTTGAGTTCCGCAGGGGCCATTCGGTACGGGATTTTTGAGATAGGTGAGATTCCAGGTAGCATGTCTATTTTGAATTCTATCTCTCTCTTCGAAGGCAAAGATACTAACTCATCAGGAAACACGTCCGGGTATTCCCTTACTATGACCACGTCCTCTACCTTCAACTTATCCGTAGGGGTGTTGATTAGAAAGGCTAAAAAATCCTGCGCCCCTCTATTTAACAGTTTTCTAACCCGAATGCCGAGATCAGGGTAGAGGAGGCTAATCTTCCCCTTATATCTAACCTTAGGGTCGCTTCCCCGGGAATGCGGAACTCTACCACCTTCGTTTTGCAGTCTAGTTGGGCATTGTACCTAACTAGCCAGTTTATGCCCAGAATCACATCATACCCCTTGACGGACAGGCTTATCAAATCCCCTAACAATTTCCTCTCTCCTACCCAAACCTCACAATCCCTATAAACCAGACTAGTAACCAAACGATGATTCCCCGTAGGGGTACTAACTTCCAGGTCGTACGGTAAACTAGTAGGTTTTATATCGATGGCACACATGAAATCAGGGTTAACAAAGGAATGAGTGGCTCCAGAATCTATTAAAACTTTTACAAAGCGGTGGAAGATAGGGATCGTACCTTCTACGACCTCAGAGGAATCTGGGACTTGTTGAGGCTCTAACGAGTACACTCGAGCCGGCACCCTAGGTTTCGTCCCATCTCCCTTAGCTGGTCCCGCGTTAGTTTTTGGCGCTGGTTAGGCTCCCTTTTCGTCTTACTTTAGGACTGGGCAGGTGGCAAGCCGGTGGTTTGCACTTCCGCAGCGCAGACATTTGCCCTCCTTCTTCCAACAATTCTCCTCGGAGTGATTCGGCTTGCCGCAGTACCCACAAGGCCCACGAGACGCCGACCCTGAACCCTTATGGAAATTTCCGCCTTGGCCTCTCCTGGCTGAGCCACCCTTGGACTGAGCCCCTCTGCCGTAAGCCAACTTCTGGAATCTCTCGAGAGTTCTGTCCTCGCTCTCGACATGGTTGCCAGGTTTCCAGGGTTAGGGTTAGGGTTTTGACCCTGTTGCTGCACCACTTGTGCCAGCAGGTTGGTCATTTGCTGCATAGCGGCAGCTATTTGCACGTTGGGGTCAACCCTCGGTTCAGGATTAGGTCCAAATGAGATTTCCCCAGCACCCCGGTCTGACGTACGTTGCCTACTCCCACGCCCACGTCCCCGTCCACTACGTGTGCCTTCCATGAAATCTATTAATCTAGGCAAACGTAACTAGAGCAATAAGTAACCATACCGGTAAATAAGAACCTAAAATTTTAATAACAAACAAGTCAAACAAAGCACATATCATCAAGCAGTCAAATCAGGTACAACAAAACAGTCCACAAGGGAAAGGCATCACCAAAAGTAATATATACATTGCTAGTCCAAACGTACAAAACGGCTAGCTAACGCTCTTTCCCAGGTCTATCCATCCCTATCCATCCTATATACAATAGTCAAAAAACCTCCAAGAGACCCCAAAAGTACGACCTAATCCGCCGTCGGGCTAGTGGACCCACCCGACGGGGTGGATTCACCTATTACCCCGGCCCCCGTGCACGACGCCTCTTCGCTCTCCTCCTCGAGCAAGTCGTCGCAGAGGTTCAGGATCGACTCGGCTCGAACCCTAACTTTCCGAGCTCGCTTAGCCAAACGCTGGCGTGCCTCCCTAAGCTGAGCGCAGAGGTCGTCCACCCTATCTTCACACTCGATCACATCGTACTCTAAATTCTTGATTCGCTTGGCTTGTTTCTCGTTGGCTGCCCTTAGTTGGTTCACCTCGGCCTCAAGCCTAGCGTTGTCCTTTGCCAACTCCTTTCGCTCCTCTACCATGGCCAACACAACGGTGTTGGGGTAGGCATAAGTGTGACGACACTCGCAACATCAGAGGCGGTTAGCCGGGCTCCAACGGATGACGGCCCCTCTTGGCCGAATCTGGTACTTAATCGTCGGGAGCACTCCTCGGAGTCGCTCACCAGTAGGGCTACCACTAGGCCCACTATGTCCGTCCATCCTACACCAAAAGAGTAATTAAGCATAAATAATCTTAAGGGACACAATCAAAATAATCCTCAAGTCGAGCATTTCTAACACGCCCAGGCCAATTCAAACCTAAGCTCTGATACCACCTGTGACAACCCCACCTTCCCCTAAGGCGAACCAAAGAGGTTAGCGGACTGCCTGCCCAACTTTCGCCAGGACTAACGGTGCATTCAAACACGATCTAAAATGTTCCGGGAACATAAACGCATGCCCAACAAATACAAAATTGCAAAATAATAACACGAAATCAAAAAAAAATGCCAATAACTAGTGGGTGCCGTGTCACATAACTTGGAAAACATTTCCAAACCAAATATGATACATAAACAGGGTCAAACGGTGCTATACACATACGTTTGTAATTTACAAAACAAAATGAAGCTAATTAAATCCAAATACATGTAGGGTTTTCCAATTATCGAGGAACTTTGCAAAAATATATTAAAACGAGCTCAACTCGTGCTTCAAATCATCATATTCTCCAAAAGGGGTTCCCTGTAAGGAAAACAAAATTTAATGGGATGAGCTTACGCCCAGTGATATACTTTCACTCAAGCAAGGAAACTCAATTATACATGGAGTCGATCAATCCCGAATCATTCAAGAAGAAAGCTAAATAAAGTCACATGTCAATAACAACGGTAAAAGGATACGGACGGCTCTCAAGAGCCCCTTTCCTCGCTCGCCATACTTGATCGTATCTCATTGACCCTCCGTCAATGTACAAAAAGGCAACCAACCGTAGACTCCACTTACTTCCAATCCTTCCACCCAACATACCCTTACCGGGCCCGAACTCCAAACAGTATAAAGTTGGTAATATTCGAGTATACCGGAATCGAGAGTCTCATACTACAAGATTCCATATAACAGTCCCCATGGCTCGTCAATTTTCACGACCAAGCCCTCGCCGGCTCGATTCAATCGACTACCAATAGGGTTGAGCTCAGTAGTAACTGTAATGGCCGTTGGATACTCGTCCAAACGACACCAAATTCAGTGTTTCATGTACCATTCAAGTACTACAGTAAACAGTCATATATAAGGAAAAGGGTGAGAGTGATCAAGTACACCCTCACCTTAATCAGTTCAACAGTGCAAATAAGCATTCAAGGCATCAAGTTCAAGTGTAACAAAGCCACAAAGTAACAATGCAAGTGAGTAGTATACTCACCAAGCACGCAAATGAAATTTCATACACTTCCGCCCAAAAAGCGTCCTGAACCACCGTCACGCCCTAAAACATTCAAATAAGTACAATGAGACTCGATTACGAGTCATAAACCAAATCCGCATACTTCCAAAAATAAGGTTTCATTAGAACATATAAGTACCAAAGTAAGCAAAGTAAACTTCGGAAATGATAGGGAAGCCCTAAACCTAAAACCAGTTTTGACGTCACTAAGCGTATTGGACACAACCGGCACTAAGATTATTGGATGGAGGTGTAATATATACCGCTACGAAGCTAAGACAGAGAGCTACCACTTTGATGAAGGCTACTCAGTCCAGTTTTCAATGTATCTAGGTCAAATTTCCAAAACAACCCCAGCTTTTCCAGTTCAAAGTGTACTGCGGCAGTCCTGACTTATTCCATCATATCTCAGCACCTACAACTCCAATTCAAGTGATTCCAAAGCCATATGAAAGCTAAGATACAAGGCTACAATTCTTAAGAAGATAACAACAACCAAATCCATAGTATTCCTGGTCAAAACTACCAATTACAGAAGCTGATTCTCAGTCTCGGGTAACTACAGGGCAGCAGGGGTAATTCGGTATTTTCACAGGCTACGCTGCTCCGATTGGCCTGAACTTTTACAGGAATCTATAAAATATCATTCCCTACAACTTTCATGTTTTAACCCAGGCTAATTCGGCCTCTAACTGGGGGAAACAGTACCGGGCAGAATGGGTTCAATTGCAACTCTAATTTCCGAAATTTGCTTTCAAAGCGGAAACTTTTCGCAAATAGCCACAATTTACACCCTAAGGCTTCATTCTAAACCATTCCCAACCATCGTCCATGGCCACACAATATTAATCATATGAAAATAGAAAAATCATGAATAAATATAAAACTTCACCAATTTCTACCAAAATCATGAAACAACACCTAATATCATCACTTCATCTCACATAAGTCACTAATTAAGCATTATTGAGAAGAAAGAGAGGTCCCTTAGCTACTCACCTTAACAACCAAAGAAAGGAGACAACTTAACACCTTAATCTTCCAAACCACTCCACCACTCACCTTAATCCCACTAAGAGAGAGGTTTTTATGGAGTAAATCAAGATTCTAACGGTTGATTTGTGAGATTGAGCAAGAAATAGAAGGAAGAAATTGAAGAGTTTTCCTTTCTTTTTCCTTGGTGATTGCCGGCCAAGAGCTTGCAAATTTGGGTGATTTTTGGATCAATTTTTGATTTAATTGGTAAAGTAGTGAATAGTGGTCAAAGGTAAGAATTACTCTCCAAGTGACACTTGTCACTCCATTCAATGCATGGCTATCCTTTTGTCCCTCTCACATTAATCCATTTAGTAACTTTTAGTTATCTCTTAACACCTGCTAAAGGAAACCCGGTATCCAAAACTTAACCTAACTGGCCGAATTTTTTCGAACTTTCCGCACTAGCGGGTCCCACGTCCGGTATACACTCTTAATTTCTCAAAAACTAACCGATACTAGAAAAATCATCTAAAACTATATTAACTCATAAAAATTATTTAGAAAATTTTCCTAATAAAGAAAATGCATAAAAGGCGTGCAAATAAATAAAAGAAGGCCTAGAAATAAAGAAATTTACGGGTTCTCACATCCATGACATACGTATGAGGGATATTTTACCATATTTGTATCTCACATCTAATCATGAAAGTTAAATTGAGAAAAAATATTTTTGACAATAGAATTATTTTGAATTTAGTCAACAAGTTGATATTTTTTAAACAATAAAAGTGAAATATTTTGGGAACTTAGTTGTTTATTTTCCCATAATTAAAAATTGCTATATTTTAGCAATTGTTGCCATTGACTTTTCATTATGTAGACTAATTTTTATCAATGCAAAATTAGTTTTATTAACAATAATTGAAGTTCCATTGATCTGTGGATTGGCATTTTATTGCTATTATTTTATATGTAAATAGTTAACATAAGTAATAAAATAAATAATAGCTACTTAAAAAAAAGGAAATTGGTGCTCAATTCATTGTGGTGTAAAATATTAGTATACAATTAACTAGAGTTTGAAATGGAATTAAATTTATTTAGTATTTTACTGCTAACAACTTTGACCCCATTTAATGGTTAAAGAAAAAATAAAAGAGACGTAGAGACTGAGATTGGTTCCTTAGTGTGAAAAAGGAAAGTTCTTCTAAACTAATACTGCGTGAAATTCTGGATGCATATGAAATTAGAAATGTGATAACTTTGCAATTCATTCTCATTCATGATGAATTTCTTTGATTCTATATAGAATCGCAATTGTTTTCGTTCAGCATGAAAACATTTTTTTGTCATATTGATGGCTTTTGCTTTTAAGATTATCTACATGTCGGTGGTTAGTATTATTGACAAGGTTAGAGGTCATGGAAAATGTTACTAATTTTAGGAGAAATTATGTATTGTAAAAATAGGTTAATAATTTTCTATTAAGCAAAACTACTGCATACAAAAGGAAAAGATATTTGATTTGATTTTGCTTTGATTAGAAGAACTTGTACTAGTAATAAAGGAAATTTCAATTCAACAATCAACGTGCACATGATTAATATTACAGTAATTTTTTAGTTATTTAGACTAATATATGCCATAAAGTAGTCAGATTTAGTCATTTGTGAATTCATAATTTTAACAGTTTACATAAAATTCATCTATAAAAAATTATGATTATTATAAAATGACATTTTATAATAATTTACATACCATTTGCCAATAAAAAAAGAGTTTGATAGAAAATATATGGATACAAATCTATAATGTAAATGATACAAAGTATGTTTGAAAGTCACAGAACTTAACATATGGGTAATTTTACTATAATTCTCAAAGATTATGCTATGTTAATACAACTTTAATTTTTATACTTGTGACCCAGAAAATAAATTTATTAAGATTTTACCATTTTATTAAATTCATAGGCATTAATATATGAAAATTGTGTACCATTTTATTATATTCATAGGTGTCAATATATGGAAATTATGATGTATAGATAAGTGCAATTCTATATATAACTCGAAAGATTGGTTGTTACTGTCATCCAAACTTTCTAGCCTTTCACAAATTCAAAAATAATTCAAAATTTATAATATGACAAATTATTCTTACATATTTTATAAGGCCATATGCAAAAAAAAAATAAAAATTCATAGTATATTTAAAATGCTTAAAACATATAACATTTATAAATGATACATACAATTGTGTATCATACATTTACATTACGAGTAATTACTAACTATAATACTAAGTTTCAATTATTAATAAAAAAAATCTTAGCATTATTTCAAATAAACTTCCTAATACTTGTTTCATATATGTTTCTTTAAGTAAAATATTAAATTTATGCCACAAACTAGTAAATTTTGATGATTAACCAAATTTACTATTCTATCAACAATATTTACTATTAATCTATAAAAACTTACTATTACTTGAACTAAACTTACTCTCCAAAAAGTAAGTTTCGGATATAGAGTAGTAATTTATTTCAAAAAAAAAAACGTAAGTTCCATATTTATTTAAATTTACTTTTTGAGACATAAAAGTTACTAATTAATTGAGTTAACTTACTATTTTTTGTGTAAAACTTACTAACCAAAATTTTAGGTACTATTTTATTTAGATAACCAGTACAACAGGTAATCAACTGGTCACTAAAAGTGTTTTTACCTATTATATCAGGTAAAAATAGTTTCGTTACCATAACGATCGTTACTTCAGACTTTTCCTACACTTTTTCATGTTACACTTTATTATACAACTTCTTAAAGTGACAAGTGTCCATGAATAGGGAGATTTTAAATAACTTGAATTGTTACTTATTATTACATGAAACACATATCATTCAGATGGATAGTATAATAAAAATATAACAGAAAAAGTTGTAACGGAAGATCTTTTGCTGCCCGTTAGGGCTTTCCTCTAACGTAGGATAGCATAGAATTAGTGCAGTTGTTATTTATTCATGAAAGACTCAGTAGAGAAGATAATACTGCTGTGACTCGTTCATTATTGTTTTGTCTTATTTTTTGGGGCAGTGCTTCAGCATCGAGAGTTACTGTCAATGGCAGAGGGGAGCAACTATCACTTTGAAAATATTTTGTAGTGGACTAAAAAATTTATTGTCAATGCGTTTTATCCAAAAACTGATGTATATATTTGATTTAAAATATATTAAATACTTCCACTGAAGTTATTGGTTACAAAAATTTTCGATTGAGAAGCGAATTCTATGAAATTTAAAAAGGAAATTTACAAAAGTTGAGGAGGGGCAAATAAGGTGCAAAATTAAAAATATTGTAAAATATCAAGTCTATTACATAATTTTTTTTCTTTGAGTCTTTATTCTACATATTATTTGTTTCCAAAATCAATATGTTGTCATTTTACCATGTATCCAAGTTCAAGGGAAAAAATTAAAGTTTTAGCAGAATTGGAGAATACTATTAACCGATTCATGAAATAGACCATAATATAATACCACAAAACTTAGTTTTGACTTTATTTTCACAAGTTAAAATTTTAGAAGATGTTTCATTAAATATTGATGCCATTCTATTTGATTATTTTTATAAATAGAACTTAAATAACAATTTGTCCCCCTTAACCTATGGGCTGGTAACACTTTACCACCCTGAATTTTTAAAAAATATATATTTTGCCCACTCAAATGAATTATGTTTATGCTTTTAATTTTGAACAACCTATGTGCATATTTTTCTTCCTAGATTACCACCAATTTTTCGAGTTTCTCAAAGGTCAACTTTTAGATTGTTGCATTTTCTTCTTATGTTTTCATCAAAATATTCTGTTATTGTGTGCTATGATGTTAGATTATAATATAAATTAAATAAAAAAAAACTTCCCCTACCTCAGTCTTTTCCCCACCCTATCCCACTTTGTTAAGAGTGCTCCCACAGTGACCATTACTATTTTTTATGTGACCTAATTTAAAAAAAGTATATATAGCACCAAAAAAAAATCACAATTATCAGTCTTTTGAATTAGCCAAAAATTCAATGTTAATTATCACATTTGATACTATGCAAAATCTAAATCAATACCCATTAATTTTTTTACAAACAATATATATAACATGTGACAAATAAAAGTCAAATAAATTAATATAACAAAATCATACTTTTGCCACAAACATAATAAAATGCCAAGAAATGGTATATTATTTTATCAGAATAAAATACCATATTGTTTATTTTAAATTTGACTATTTCTATACATATTAGTACTACACTACAGTATATATAAGGTGAGGGAGAGGGCAGGGAATTTAAATTGATACTAAATATACATAAATCTCTGTAATAAACCAACTTGGAACATCTATATGCATTTTTTCATTTTGTAACAGTTCGCCACCGACCGCAGTTTCAAACTGGAAATTGAGGACCCGGCTTCCACAAACACAAATAAAACTATTTTTTGCCCTTTTTTCTGGCAAAACGTGGGGCGGGATGCCAACAAAAAAATTTATTAAGGAAAATAAATCATTAATAGGATGGAAATATGTACCCAAAGTGCCTCGCATTGGATATGACGATTCATTACATGAAGCCTCAGAGAGACCTTGGCCCTCTTTGTTTTGTGGCCCACAGAGATTGCGACTTGACTTAGAATAATTCATTTGGATACTGGGCAGGAACGTCCTTCTGCTGACTGTTTCTAGACAGTTTACAGCTAAGATTTGATCAAAAAAAATTATACAGTCCAGATTTTATTTTGTACCTCGATTTTAATAATATGTGTAAAACACACACAAAATTTTATTTTAAAGTTATACGTTATTGAAAATAAGTTATATCATGTGCAAACAAAGTTACGTCATATGTAAAATGCATCAATTCACCTTTGCTCTGTTACATTGACAAGTAAACAATGAAACCAAAAAAATGGAAAGCTATTGAAAACCCAAGTCTTGCTTCTCATTTATGATTTGATGTTACATTGAGAAGTAAACAATGGAAAAAAAAAAATGGAAAGCTATTGAAAACCCAGGTCTTGCTTCTCATTTATGATTTGATGTTACATTGACAAGTAAACAATGAGAAAAAAGAATGGAAAGCTATTGAAAACCCAGGTCTTGATTTGAGGTCATGATGTAACAGGTCTAGGCATTTGAGTGGAATGTACACTGGAATTTGATTTGGATAAGAATTTATTCATTTTTTTCCGATAAGAATTTATAATTTGGATAAGAATTTCGATAAGAAACTTCATATTGTTTTTTCTTGGTCCTGCAATTCATAGAAACATTCATACACTAACCCGAAGTTATTTAACCTTATTTTCAGCTCAAGTTTTTCTTTCTTCAAATTCTTTATGTTCGTTTAATGGATACGTTTTCATTATAAAAACCTTTTAATGATTAGGGACCAAGTAATTTTGCTGTTGTTGTTTTATAGTTTAAGAAGTGATTTAGTCGCAGATTAGCATTTAGGATGCAGAGGTGCACAGCTTATGTATACTCTAGTCTAATCATACCAATGACTAATGGGACACCGTATAGACAACGGACCAAGACCTCAAATTTTCCAGCAAAGACCCTAAAGACCTCAAAATTTTTCAGCAATGACAAAGGAGGGAATCATCTCATTGATCAATTACAAGCTGTCAAATTACTGCTTAGTAAAGCTGTTGTATACCAGTTCGAAAATATTCAGGTGCAGTTGGACAACAAGCGACTCTTTCATCTAATTCAGAGTGCCAAAACGCTGGACATGCGCGTCACAACACTGCTAGAGGATATTCTCACTTTGAAGGCCTTGTTTCGAATGTGCTCTTTTTGTCTAGTTGATGGAGATAATAATCATTTAACTAACAGGATTAGCGCTTATGCGTTGAATATCATTCAAGATGAGGAATTTGTGATTCCTTAGTGCCATTGTGCACTAGTTGTATTTAGTTATTAAGCCTTTGCTTGAATTGTATAGTTTATTTCATGATATAAAATCACTTATCGTTTCGACAAAAAAAAAAAAAAAGACAAAGGACCAAGACCAACAAGACCCAAATTTAACGCCAATATAATATTTTTTTCATTATTATCCTAGAAATATTGATTTTTTAGATTAATTATCCTGGGTGTTGTTACAAACTAGAGTTGACTAAAGGTTTTAGCAATAAATATACAAGTTGGAGAAAGAACGCTGTAGTGTTAAAGTGCAAAACATATTTTACCTTATGAAATTAACCATAGTTAACCCTTGGGAGTATAAATGTTAATTTGATATTTCTATTATACCCCTAGAGTTGGCTAACAATTTTGAAGGCAAAATGAGTAAAGAAAAACAATATTAGGGGACAAACTGTAAAATTAACTGGCTATATCTCAAGGGGAGATTTTGTAATTAATTCTAATTTTAATTAACATTCCTAGAGATATTTGAAACCTGTGCATGAAGTTGATTGTGGGAAAAAAATTTAAGGGCAGGCGTTGGATTGATAAATTCTAAAAGGAAGGTAATACGGCACGTAAATTTTCAGTGAAGGAAAATTCCAAAGAGTAAAATGCTTTCTGTCACAGAACCCACGAAAGAATCCGGGACTCAGCTAATGTACCTATAAAATATGGTTAATATCGATCACAAATTAATTTTGTAGAAGAATGTTTCATTAAATTCTGATGCAACTCCATTTGATGATTAAAATTTAAATATTGTAACGTAAACCAACTTTCAATAGTTATGCATTTTTCTTTTTTATTGTAACAGTAATTCAAATTTCAAACTTCCAGAATTTATACATGAATAAATTAATTGCACAAGTTGGTTGAGAAAGGAAATTTTAATCATCCCGAGCCAGCTCGATGGTCGAACCGGACATCCCGTGAATAAGTGATTGGGTTGGGTTGGGTCTCTAATTGGATCGTTTAAGCACAGAACCCATTGACTAGTCAATGACTCGACAGTTTAACCAGATTAGACTGGAATTCAACCGATTTTATCGAGCACTGTGAAAGCAAGAAACTATCATTGCATTTCCAAAAATCTAAACAATTGAAGCATGTTTTACAGCAAGATAAAGGATCATTCTCCTTGTCTACAAGTATGATCTTTTCTCTGCAATGTGAGTAGGGAAGGCCTGCAACGTGTTTAGTCCCTTCAATATATCATATTTGCAATAGCTGCACAAAGGCAATCAAGAGCTTGAATCTCACACTGCAAATCTCATCGCCAAAATTTTTCTTTTGACCAGGAAATTCCATTTGAAAGTTTCTTATCCTCTAATCATGACTATATTAAATTCCAATTCAACACATCATCTTTTAGCTACTAATTAGAATCCACCACAGAAAAAAGAGGAAGTAACAAAACTTCCAGCAAATTAATGTAAAATTCCTCTATTTCAATAACATTCTTTTCCAAATTTCCCAAAAAAATTTTGAGAAAAACCATAGAAAATCTCTCCATACAACCTGGATAAGCAAGTAAGAGGAAACCTGTTGTCCTAAATCCTTTGACTTCTTTCTTAAATCCAAACAATATCAAAAGTTCATCATCTTTTCTCTTCTAAGCTAACTACTAGCTAAAAGCTAAAAATAATATGCAAACCTAGTTGGTTCAATGATTTTTTTTCCCAAATTTGCAATAGCTTGAACTGAATATATCATATTTCTTCAACAATACAGAGGGTATATCATTATAAAGCAGGGCAGTCATAAAATATACAATAGCAGATGGATATTGCTATGTACTTTCCAATCTTGCTAGCACAGATGCTTTCCTCAATGCAAAGGCCATGTTTTTTCTACTTTTGTTTTTATTCGGATATGAAAGCTCTCAACTTATACAATGTCCATGCTTTTTCAACTCTTAATACCATAAGAAACAGAAGAGGAAAAGAGAATGCAGAGCTAGCCTAAGTGATAGCTTATCATTGTTGAAGTTCAATGATCAACTAACTTCAAAAACTCCAGCAACATTATAACAACAGAAAAGTCAAAATGTGCCTAATAAATCCGAAATTGCTGTAATTTAAAACAATTATAAAGCTGCGACTGAGCTCATGTTGGTACTGAACTTGACTAGTATAAGTTCACTTAATTTTCATCGATGGGAAAATGCATCAGAAGTATAGTAGTCGACTCTAATGAAATCATATGACCCTTTAACTAATTGTTCTACTCATGCATGAATCTTGGAAGCACAGCTTTCACAAAAGCCGCAATGATGAACTGATAGTCACCAATAATTTTGCAATCCTATTATTTATATTAAAAAACAGAGTGAATTTAATAATGGAAAAATCATACAATTACACCACACCTTCCTTTGAATTTTAAGCTTTATCAACATACCAAAGTAAAGTTGGGAAATTAGCAAAATAATGCGTGAAAAGGCTTAGTATTCAACGCCAAGAGGGAGGATTGGTACCATGGCTGCAACCCAGTTGCATGCAAGTGAGGGAAACTATTAAATTTGTTCCAATCTCAGATCTGTCATCCGAGTTGCCCTGCCATGAAATGGGTCCACAACCTCCATGCCTCATTCGTAAACCACAACAAAAATAACACCATAGCCTGCATTATGAATTTTGCTATAACAGATTCCATGAGAGGCGGTTTGGATATAGAATTTTTGTTGGATTTGGAGGGTGAAAGGGAAGAGGAAAATTTCTCAAAGGGATAAACTCATCAAGAGGACAGACGGACAGAGAGGATGGTGAAAGCAAGGGGCGGGAGCACAGAGAGGATAACGGAGAATGCAATGAAGTTACTCGGTGAGTCCAGAGAGATGAGAATTAGGCAGCTGCTGTCATCAGGTAGTGTATCTGAAAAGTGGGAAAAAACACGTGGCATTCTCAGCCCATGCCAGCAAGAATGAAATGGGAATATCAAAGCAAATTTCTTTCTGTTAACCAAAAGACCCTCAATTAATGGAGCAGAAAATCGAGAATGCCCTTTATAGACCGGACGAAATTATTGCCCCTCATAAAGTCAATATTTACGTTGAAATCGGACGAAAGACACTGTTCAAAAGAGGCATTCACGCCTTATATATACTAGTGCTTGGGGCCACGCCTAGCGTGGCCTTGCCCCGATATAGTTATTTTTTGGTTTTGTTGTGTTAAGCAGATGCATTTGTGAATTTTAGGGGCCCATGTGTAGTGTGTGTGAGAATTGTTGTCAGACGTTCTATTTGTTTTTTTTTTAAGCAACGGTATAACTTACTCTATCCTAATCTATGGAGGGAGGGGGAGCTTAAGGAGGCTGTGATAAGAGGTTAGTGGGTATACAGACCCAACTAGGCCAAGGAAGTGCTATGGCACAACTCTTAAATTTTTTTCGCCGCAGGTGAGGTTTGAACCCTCACCTACAGCCGAAGGAGGGACTTAAGTCCCTCCCTGGTGGCCACTGAGCCATTGGCCCAGTGGTTTAGACGTTCTATTTGTTGGATTGAGTGAAATATGATATTGGGTGCAAGGTAGAATAAAATATAGAGTGATTGTTTGGCTAGGTGGCATGGGTTTTTGAATACATTGGGTGCATGGGTGCCAAGTTTCTTTAACATGGCTGGCATCTATTATAGTGTTCAAAATATTTGTGACGAGTATGAAGAATGCTTGATTTTTTTTCCATATATATAAGTGAATTGTATTATGTATTAGGATCATTTCATTGTAGTAGTTGAGTTTTATTTGTAAGAAACGTAATTTGTAACTTTGTTATTTAGGTGAAATTGTCTTTTAGATTTAGTACTATGGAGCAGAATGTTGTGATTTTTAATCGGTTAAATGATGTTATCTATGGATGGGTTCTTCGAGTAGTTCTTGTTGAAAAAAGTCTTATTCGGGATAGTCGTAATATGGGTCGGATGTATCAGCGATTTGTTTTTGCAGATAGTTTGGTAAGTATTATATTTTGTTTGTTGCTTTTTTTTTTAGAAACTTTTATGATGTTTATTTTGTAGGGTGATCGGGTTCAAGCAGTTGCATATTATAATGATATTCATGTCTTGAATGAAACTTTACAATTGTACTCGACGTATTACATTGCTGATGCTGCTATTCGTCGAATCCTTAATGGCTCAATAATGCTTGGATCAGTTCCTTTTGAATTGGTGTTAAGACCGAATACTTTTATTCAAACTGTTGATGAAGGTCTTACACTACCAATTCATAATGTTTACCACTTGACTCGGTTTGGAGATTTGGAGTCACTGAGGCATTCGCGAGACTCAATTATAAGTATTCTAAATATTATTGATACTTTTTTATGTAATTATTGGTTTATATTTGTTATCATAGTGAGAATTTTTTGTTTGTTGTTACAGCTATTCTCGGTGTTGTCATTCAGGTGCTTCCAATGCAAGTTTTTATGTTGGGAGGAAGATATATACGAGTTCAGGAGTTTCTTTTAATTAATGAAGAGTATGTTTTTGTTAAATTAATTTTTTTGGTATGATTTTTTATTATTACATTAAATTTTATTTATATTTATTTTTGTTTTTTTGTAGAATGATGCCAATTGTGTATGCAATTTGGGATGATTTTATCGATACAGATGGATTATATCTTGCTCAAATTGCACATGAATATCCCATTATATTGGTTTGCAGGCCTAAGATCAGTTATTTTCATGGTAATGGTCTTTTGGAATATATAATATTAAATTATAATTGGAGTTTTTGAATTTATGTTTTTTATTGACATTTTTTTGTATAGGTCTTTCATTGGGAACATAGCGTCAAACCATTATTATGTATAATGTAGCAATTCCCCAGGCTCATGAATTGAGACAATGGTTCGACACATTGGGGGAAGATGGTGGTAATTAATAATTTATTGGAGGTTCAGTTGATGTAAATATGTTTGATGCGTGAAAATATATTAAATATTTTTCTTATTAGTTTGAGTTAATAAAGTTTGCGAGTTTTGTTCTAAGTGTTTGTATGTGAAGTATGAGTGTTTCTATTTGCAACTGAAGAGCTAGTAGGGAGTTGTACTGTGTATTTATGAATGGTACATGTTTTAATGTGTTAGTTTGCTAAGTGAGGTTCTAGATAGTTTGGTATTGAAATAAAGTGTTGATTTATGGTTTGTATGAGTTAAGGAGTTAGATATATATTCGTAAGTTACTTTTTTTTTACTTTTATCCAAATGCAATTACTGATTTGAATAAAGGCAAAAGCAACTCACTATCCTTGCAATGCAAAACAACCAGAGATGTTTGAAAAAAAGTTAGGATGTTTTGATTGGAGAAATAGATATTTTATGAGCATCTAACATTTGAAGATAAATATTTACAATAAGTTTACATTGAAGCATTAGTCAAAATAGTCCTTGGAACATATATATACTTGGACTAAAAGCATTTCAAAAGATGAATATTTACATGGAGCGGAATATTTGGAAAGATAGATATTAAGATGATAGATATACTATGACTACAAACAGTTAACTTCAAAAGGTAAGCAAGATGTTGCATATCATTTGCTTTGAAGAGATCGACGGTCATCTATACGCATACTTGAGACGTAGGAAAAACCGCTGCAAAGCTGAATATTTGCATTGGAGATGGCGTGGCTGCAAGAACTTCGAAGTAGAAAGGGCTAGGGATATATATATACTTGAAGGACAGCAAAAGAGTTGCACTGATTCAAAAGGCACAATGAATAGTTAGCGAGTTAATCATAGTGTAAAGTGATTAGCAATTTTATTATAATTTTATGTTGCTATATTTTTATGCAAATGGAAAATGCCTCTGGATTTTAATAGACAAAAATTAGTATGGTAATAGACTGTAAAAAATAAATATTTACCTGAGTTCTAAATGAGATTGCTAATGATGATAACTTAAACTTTTGAACGCTTGTTTGGTTCACTTTCCTTTATCACTGCATCTGGATTGATATTCCTTTTTGTAGTGGAGGAAGGATATTGATCAGGAGTCAATTCCAGGAAGGATTCTTTAATGTTTTAAGCCGAACTTGACGTTTCTCTTCTTGCAGTGGTGGAAGTACTTGTTTCTGCTACAGGTGAAGGGAGTTGTAATGTATCTTTGGGAGCTTGAATGCAGGCAAGTACATAGTATTTTGTGATCCAAGCTGATCTTGATTGATAGGAGAAGCTTTTTATATGGACATAAAATTTAATATTCTCCAATATAGTGTTGATCTGATTTATATGTTCCTGCAAATGCTATTATAAGAAAAAAACAAACATTTAAGATTGCTTTTAATTTGAAGCCTTCAAGTTTGATATTCAGTAAATTAAAATGACAAACAAAAAAAATGGTAGAGATAGCAATAGATGTCAGTTAGTTAGTATAAATTTAAAATTATTGCAATTTTACTGTCGCTTAAACAACACGAATATACAGATATGCATGAAAGAAGATTAGACTTGCTGTAGGTAATAATATGTCTTGACTGTATTTAATTAACAATGCATGCTGAATAACAGATTCTAGCATAAACAGTGAAAATAAGTTCATCAATGACTATATGTATAAACTGAAATACCATAACAGATAACATATGCACCATAATACAAGTGCAGCAAAAAAATTAGATATGCCTCAAGAATCAATAGTCTAAAGCAGCATTAATGAGTACAACTATTAAGCTCCTACACTTCATTAATCAAGTCATCTGAGGCTTTTGTCTAATTATAATAACTTATCCACTGAGCCCAATGAACTAATCCCACTACTCACTGACCAAGGGTCAATATAAGACAAAAAGAGATCCAACGGCTTTTAAGAAAAGCAAAGCTAAAATAGCACCAGGCTTGTTCTTCGCTTTGCGCCTTTTGTGCTTTTCCTGTACTTTATCATGGTCACTTACTTCAGCAATGAAAAGTGGTAGACTTGCTTGTAGCTTTGAATTGGACATAAGCGTGGCAGTTTATTTGGTTTTGAGTACTATGTCTTTACAGCTGTTCAAGAAAATTATTCAGACTCCTTACATGCAGAAAACATCATAATTCTGCTAGGGGCAACCAACAAAAGAAATCTAAATTGTGGAATCAAGTTACTAAATAGTTGCTTTTCATTCAAAGGAAGGATAACAAAACATCACACAACATTCTAAGCAAATCTAGGTGAGTAGCACATTTTCCCTTACTACACAACAAATAGTTTCACTATTCCAAAATTATCTTTCTCTGCATATTTTCTAGTGATCAAGACTCGTGCAACGAGTTTTATGGTCAACCTGCTAACCCTGTCATTTGCATATATCCTAAACTTCTCAATTTGTGTGTATATGTAACAAGGTTTAAGATTCATACGATTCATTTGCATACATCCTAAACTTCTCTGTATTCGATTCATACGATTCGTGCCCATCGATATTAACCAGATCTGATTTTGTAATGATGGTAAGATTTTGCATCATGAAAATGAAACAAATTTTGAACAGAAAACTGTCTATTTATGTCTTATGAAAGCATTGAATAATGAGGAACCAAAAAAATTCAATACTCACAAGTTAAACTAAAAAATGTTAGCAAAATTTGACATGTCAATTGACAATAATTTTTCCATTAATGTTTTTAAAATTCATCAATGCAATATAAAAAAAATCCACATGGAGTAGAATAAAGGGTATATATATACCTATTGTTCTAGTAAGATGACTTCGTCAGCTGGCATGTTTAGAACAACACTTGCATGTTTATCACTAATTAAGGCAGTTACGATAGTACTTCCATCGAAAAGATGAATCTCGAATTTGAGCCTATGTCAATATGTAAAATATGTATTAAAAATCATAAAATATAGCTAGTTGTGAGTAAATCTAAACTATAACTACCTGGGCACTGGTTTTATAATTGTGGCTTTGCATTTGTGACATTGAAACTCAGTATTTGCTGGAGCTTCTGTTTCTTGATTACAATTTGGTGTAGGACAAGTCATAACATATAAGTTTTGATTAGTGGTAGGTATTCTGATCTCTGTCTTGACCCAAAAAGGTTTTGTTTGCATATTGGGCTGTTTATAATGACTTAAATTAGTAAAATATATGATTTAATAGAAAAATATTTGACTGAAATATTAATAATACCATCTAGACAGAAGCATCGATGTATTCAAGTCGACGGAGCTGCGATTCTTCTGGAGGCTGAACTGGTTGATGATTTTTGTCATAAAGTCTTTCATGTATAACTTTTTCTATGTAATTTCTATTTGCTTTGATCCTGTAAAGCATGGGTAGAATTACTCAAATTCAAATCATAAGTGGGTTAGATAAGTGTACGTTTAATGGGTCTAAAGCCTGTATAAAAGAATTTTAAGGGAAATTTTATTACCATTGTTTCAGCAAGTTTGCTTCTGGGATGGTAGGATTATGCAAGATAATACAAGTTGTTTGCGTTCCAACAGAGAGTGCTGCAAGAGAAATTACTTTGTAAGTTAATTAGCAAAAAGTATCTAAAAGGTAAAATAGATTAAGTGCAAATTAAGAGTATAGAATAAATACTATTGTTAGCACTGGCTCTTGCTCTAGAAATGAGAATTATTGGTTATTCATGTATCATGCTCATCAAGTGTGTGGCCTCCGGATGTAAGAGTTCATCCCAAATAATGAAAATGATTGGCCGTTGCCTGTTTAAGGTTTGAACATGAAATCATGAAAAATAAGCATAATGTCATAAATATAAGTATGGATTATGTTTTAGTGACTTACTCTTCATTCATGATGACAAATTCCTGAATGGTGACATTTCCTTCACATTTTCGAATCTGTCGTGGTGGTAAGGCATGGACAACAACACATAAGAGAGCTAGGACAAAGAAATGATCAAATCAGTAACAAATAAGTAAAATAAGGTTTGATAAGTACAGAAAAATGAATATGTAAAATTACTTATTGTAGCATTGGCATCATTTAGGTGTCTATGGATATCGACAAAAGGTGTGAAATTATAGTAGCTACGGGTAGCGATGATGTTTTGTTGAGGAACAAGTTGGATAAATGTCCTTTTGCTGAGTGTTAATTGATTAGGCGATGCAGCAAGGCGAAAAGCATCATTGGACACTGGATCGATCTCGGCTCCTCCAATATAGTATGTTGAATAGAGTGTGAGAGTTGGATCCAATGCATCGATATCTTGTCTATAAATGCTTCCTTGAATAGTATTTTCCTGTCATATTTAAGGGGGACAATTTATTAGTGAAAATATATGCATTGCTAAGATATTTGTTTTGAGTAAAGATTATAATGAAACTATTCTTACCATGACATCTGCAAAGACCAATCTTTGGTATGGAGCACCAGTTTTTTTTGAGTAGCGAACTAAGCTTTTTTCAATGACTATAAGCTTTGTAATCCAATTTCTCATTTTTGGTTTGATTTCAGATATTGGAATACACCTTTCTTCCATAGAACTGCAATGGACAAATATTGACCTTGGTCCCTAACTTCTGATATTTACAAAACAATGGATAATACTAATATTTTTTCAAGAAATATTTTCAGTTGTGAAACAAATCATATTCAAAGATTAAGTGCAATTGAAAGGGACAAAAGCTGCTGAAAGCTGTCGGACGCTTGGATCAGACGTCCGATAATCATTGCGCAACTTCGGACGTATGAAGAACTCCACCACCGGACGTCCGAAAGAAATAAGACATTTTCCCTGACTCACTAACCTCGATCGGACGTCCGATAGCATCCTGCAAAATCGATGAAAGCTGTCGGACGCTCACAAAGATAGTACCGGATGTCCGATAGAATTGAAGAAAATTTCATAAACTCACTGCCTGCTGTCGGATGCAAGAAACCAGACTACCGGACGTCTGATACTCCAACGGCTAGTTGATTGTTCAGCTACTTTCTATTTGTTGGAAACATTAATGAAGCACTTTTTTGGTCTTGTATAAATAGTTCATAGTCAGAACATTCAAATAACTTTTGCACACTAAAGATACAAAAGATCTAGAGTAGTTTTAGTGAGAAAATACTCTCCAAGGAAGATTTGTAGTTTTAGTGATGTGAAGTTCATTATAAACTTTTCATTTGTGAGTGAATACTTCATGAGTGTAACTCTGTGAGGGTTGTCCTGAGGGATAGTAAAATTTTCTTGTTTGACCGAGTGGAGTTCGGGGCAAGGAGGAGGTGAACCTTCCTTTGTACACAAGAGTGATTGTAATTCATCAATTTGAAGAAACTTGTTTGAATTAATCTACAAACTCAGGAGGAGTTGGGTAGTTAATTGATTTGTAATTTTTTCCTTTTTATTTACTTATTGTTACGTTTGTGATTTTTACATTGCTTATCTCTTTTACTTCTCTCAAGTGATTTTGTTCATTCATTAATTGATTCATTGAGTGATCACTTAGAAAAGAGGATAAATTTCATATTGAGCAAAAAATGCCCATAACTAAATTAGGTTTTTAATCAACCTAATTCATCCCCTCTTAGGTTGTTTTCGATCCTTACAATTGGTATCAGATTTTGGTCTTCTTGAGATTAAGCTCAATCGGTTTAGGAGTAAAAATGACAATCAATAATGTCATGTTTTTTGAAGGACATTCTGTCATTAAACTACCTATGTTTAATGGATCAAATTATGTGAGTTGGAAAGAAAGAATGATTATCTTTTTGCAATCAATTGATATTAAATTGTGGTTTATTATTAGTGAAGGTCCATATGATGCCTCTCTTATAGATGAAATTACTCATAGATTTAGACCAAAAATAAGAAGCGAACTGACTGCTGTGGATAGAGCTCATCTCACCTTAAATACAAAAGTCATGAATGTGTTATATTGTTCTTTAAACTCAAATAAATCTATTAGAGTCAAGGGTTGTAAGTCAGCTAAAGAAATTTGGGACAAATTGAAAGAAATTCATGAAGGTAGTGAGAATGTTAGAGAACAAAAGAAATCTATCTTAGTTACTAAATATGAGTCGTTTAAGATGGAGCCTCATGAAAAATTGATCAAATGTATTGTAGATTCAATGATCTCATTAAGGATTTAGAAGTGTTGGAAAAAGAATACTCTCTAGGTGAAAAAAATAGAAAAATCCTGAATGCCTTGTCCAAACATTGGGAAAGTAAAGTAACTGCTCTTGAAGAGGCTAAAGATTTGAATATTATATTTATTGAATCACTTATTAATTTCCTAACATCTTATGAGTTGAAATTAAGTTCAAAGTGCAAGAGGAAAAGGATGCAAGAGTAAGAATGAGCATTGCTCTAAAGGCATCTCAAGATGAAGATAATTCTGCCTCCCTAGATAGAGAAGATGTAGAAGTTGACGACAGTGATCTAGCTCTCATCACAAAAAGTTTCAAGAGAATCCTCAACAAACGAAAATTCAGAAAATGAGGAAACAACAACTCATTTTCAAATCAGTTCAGCAACACAAGAAACAAAGGGAAGCAAGAGTACAATAAATAATAAACTGATAAATGTTTTGAATGCGACCAACCTAGACACTACATGGGTAAGTGTCCAATGATGAAGAAGAAAGAAGGAAGAAAATCAAGATTCAACAACTTTCAATTCATATGGAATGAATGCAACTTCGATGGTGAAATTGAAAAGGAAGAAGAATCTGCTCAATTGGCTTTTATGGCCATTGGAGATGATGAGGTAACATCTTTTAACTCTCAATTTGAAAGTGATGATGAAACTGATGATGATCTTGAATCTTTCATTATAAAATTGCATGATAGTTTGAAAGAATCTTATGCTAGAAATATGGAATTAAAACATAAAATTGGCTTTCTTCTTCAGGACAATGCACGTTTTTTTCAAGAAAATAAAAAACTGAAAACTAAAAGTGATTTCTTAAAAAAGAGTGAGACTGTTTTACACTTTGAGTTTGATAGAAAAATAAGATTTTGTGAAATGTTCAGAAAGGAACAAGGTGATTTGAAAAGAAAAATGGATAATTTAAATGAATTGCTCCAACATAAAAAATAAGACTGTTTTCAAGGTAATAAATCAAAGGCTCATATTGGCACTCATGAGAAGAAATTAAATTCTTGTGCAAATGAATTTGCTATTTATAAGAGAAGACAAGTAAGATTTATTAAATCTGTTCATGTAAATAACTTTTTGGTTATGTGTAATTTTTGTTGTCAAAAAGGTCACATGAAAAGTGATTGCTATGTGAGAAAGAATATGAGAAGAGACATGAAATGCATGTGGATAGTTAGACATGATGCTAACTCTAACAAGTAGAATATATTGATAAGATTGATGAGATTCTTGTTCATAATATTTTTTTGTAATTCTATTTTGATGTTTTTGATACTTTGAACTGAGTTTTTTTGATGTTTTTGAATATTACTGAATTTGTATGATGTCAAAAAGGGAGAGAAAAGAATAATTCTGATCTAATGGTGATTTGCTTTGTTAAACTCTCTGTGATATGTTGGTACTTCTTTTGGTATCAAGTCTCTGTGATATGTTGGTATGTTGGTGATTGCTGAATTCTGGTATTATTTCTCTGTTTTTGTTTGGAATATTGAAAACTCTGTTATTGTTGCTGGATTACGGTATGAGATTTGCTTTGTTAAACTCTCTGTGATATGTTGGTACTTCTTTTGGTATCAAGTCTCTGTGATATGTTGGTATGTTGGTGATTGCTGAATTCTGGTATTATTTCTCTGTTTTTGTTTGGAATATTGAAAACTCTGTTATTGTTGCTGGATTACGGTATGAGATTTTTACTCTCATTTTATGATGACAAAAAGGGAGAGAAATGGATGCTATGTGTAAGGGGGAGTTATTCTGAGATTATAAGTTTGGATGTAATGAGTGAGGGGGAGTTTATACTCATATGCTCAATCTTTTTCCTTCTTCCATCCATTATTTTGTCATCATCAAAAAGGGAGAGAATGTTGACCTTGGTCCCTAACTTTTGATATTCACAAAACAATGGATAATTTTAATATCTCTTCAAGAAATATTTTCAGTTGTAAAGCAAATCAGATTCAAAAATCAAGTGCAATTGAAAGGGACAAAGGTTGCTGAAAGCTGTCGGACGCCCGATAATCATTGCGCAACTTCGAACGTATAAAGAACTCTACCACCGGACGTCCGAAGGAAATAAGACATTTCCCCTGACTCACTGCCCTCGATCGGACGCAAGCATCGGACGTCCGATAGGATCCTGCAAAATCGATGAAAGCTGTTGGATGCTTACAAAGACAGTACTGGATGTCCGATAGAATCGAAAAAAAATTCATAAATTCACTGCCTGCTATCGGACGCAAGAAACCAGACTACCGGATGACCGATACTTCAACGGCTAGTTGACTGTTCAGCTACTTTCTATTCGTTGGAAACATTAATGAAACACTTTCTTGGTCTTGTATAAATAGTGCATAGTCAGAACATTCAAATAACTTTTGCACACTGAAAATATAAAAGATTTAGAGTAGTTTTAATGAGAAAAAACTCTCCAAGGAAGATTTGTAGTCTTAGTAGTGTGAGGTTCATTGTAAGTTTTTCATTTGTGAGTGAATACTTCATGAGTGTAGCTCTGTGAGGGTTGTCCTGAGGGATAGTAAAACTTCCTAATTTGACCGAGTGGAGTTCGGGGTAAGGAGGAGGTGAACCTTCCTTTGTACACAAGAGTGATTGTAATTCATCAACTTAAAGAAGCTTGTTTGAATTAATCTACAAGTTTAGGAGGAGTTGGGTAGTTAATTGGTTTGCAATTCTTTCTTTTTTATTTACTTATTGTTACGTTTGTGACCTTTACATTGCTTATCTCTTCTACTTCTCTCAAGTGATTTTGTTCATTCATTAATTGATTCATTGTATGATCACTTAGAAAAGAGGGTAAATTTCATATTGAGCAAAAAGTGCCCATAACTAAATTAGGTTTTTAATCAACCTAATTTACCCCCTCTTAGGTTGTCTTCGATTCTTACAACAAATCAATAAATACTATTTCATGAGGAAAATAAAAAGTAACATAAAAGTGCTTGAATAAAAAATAAGGGAATGAAATTTTATAGCATAAGTCATACAAAACTATGGGAGCATAGCAAAATAGGGAAGAAAAAGTCGAAACATGAAACACTACCTTATGGTTATTGAAATTGTGAATGTAAAAGTAGAGAACAGAGAGAAAAATAATTGCAAAATAAATGTCAGCAGTTACATAAATCACATGCATCAAGTTTCTAGCTCATGTAGAGTTAGCTATTTGAAACCAATGACAAAATTTCTTTGTATACAATATTTCTTGTTTTATCAGTTGTTTTGCAAAAAGAATGAAGTGGTCGAATCAAGACTTTGACATTTGTTGCTGTTTTTGCTCTAGATAAAGCCACATAAAGCTGTCCATGTGAAAAAATAGGTTTTTTAAAATAGAGACCAACATAATCTAATGTTTGTCCTTGTGCTTTATTTATAGTCATAGCAAAACACAATCTTAGAGGAAACTGTGTTCTTTTAAATGGAATTGAAGAAAAATCATCTGTAGGAGATTCTAAAGGGATTCGAGAGATAAAAACAATTTTTTTAGCAATGGAACCAAAAGCTATCTCTGCTTGAATAACATTGTTACCAAACTCCCTGCAAATTAAGCGAGTTCCATTTGAAAGGCCCTCTATAGGATTTATATTTCTGAGAAGCATGACGAGACAATTCTTTTTCAGTTTCAACTAATGAGGCGAGAGGCCTTTTGGCGTTAATGTATGTAGGAAATCTTCATTTTGAATCTGCCCTGATGATTCCAAAGGTTGGTCGAAACTAAGATAACACTTTTCATCCCCTGAAAATTTGTCAATTAAGAGATCATTGATTTCATGAACAAAATCATTTCGGGTCGTTAGAATAGCCTTATTGATTGGAAGAGTATTATCTGCAGCCATATTTTAAAGATCTTCAAATGCCATATCTGTTAAAGTAGTGATAGATGAAGTATCATCAATAAAAGGAACATTTATTCCAGGTGGGATCTTAATCTCATCTTGATTTGTTGTAATTTC
This sequence comes from Coffea eugenioides, assembly GCF_003713205.1. Taxonomy (NCBI): domain Eukaryota; kingdom Viridiplantae; phylum Streptophyta; class Magnoliopsida; order Gentianales; family Rubiaceae; genus Coffea; species Coffea eugenioides. The sequence continues at coordinate 35,693,069 of NC_040035.1, read as the reverse complement.
TGTACCATTTCCCACTCTCAATAGATATGAACTAAAATCAGGATCAAGGCGTGCACGCATATTCTCTGTCAGATGAATTTTTTCTAAATGATTCCAAAGATAAGACTTTACTAAGCTAGCATCAATCATATCATTTTTTCCCTTTGACGATAACAGGTAGTGTTTGATGGAAGTCGCCTCAGAAAAATGACTGTTTTGCCACCAAATACTTCTTTGTTACTCATTATATCTTGTAGCAATTGATCAAATCTTTCTATTGCCTTTCTTCTAGCCATCGTTGCTTCGTCCCAAATGATCAATTTAGCATCTTGATAAGCTGTGCAATGTTGCTTTGCTTACTAATGTTGCAGGTTTTTCCTTCATCATCATTAAGAGGAATCTTGATGCGTGAATGAGCAGTCCTTCCTCCAGGCAATATAGACGCAGCTACTCCTGAAGTTGCCGTTGCCAAACAATGTGTTTTTGAGAGCGTATCTTAGCTAGCAAAGCTCTATATAAAAAAGTCTTGCCGGTTCCACCAGGACCATCAACAAAGAAAGCTATCGAGGTAGTATCATAGACAGAGCTTAATATCTTATGATATGCAATTTTTTGTTCTTGATTGAGCTGGTCAATGGTAGAAAGATCTTCCTTGGAGACAATAATATTTCTCTCAGCTTCAATCTCCATTGTTTCCCGTTCATGAGTAAAAGTTTGAAGGGATATGTCAGTTAAGTGAAAGTCACCAAGGCTCTTGCCCATTAATCGCAAGTATTTGTCAATCTGTTGTAAAACCTTGAATTGAGCTGCTTCTTGGGAAAGTAATTTGTTAAGCTTAATATCTTCTGATAAGTAATCTTCGTACTTCAGCCATAACTCTCTTGGATTCTGAGGATGACAATGGACCAAAATAATTGCAAATAATTGTCGCAAAGATGCTGGTATTTGGTAGAGAATAGCCTCATCCATACTTGTGTCAGCATTATTATTAACACTGAGAAGGCCTAATTTTTCAGCGGCTTCCTTGAAAGTAGCATATACTCGTCCATTTATAGTTCGAAGATTTTTGAAGGAAGTTGGCTTCAAAATATGCATCAATAACAATCCGAGATAGTACCGATCACTTTCACTGGGATGAATAGTTAAAATCCTTCCGACAACTTCACATTTTTTTCATGGCTACCATATTCTATACTTTTGAGACCATACAAAATATTGGGGAAATTCAACATAAAGGCAACCGAGTTTTTTTAGCAAGAGTATCTGTTCTGTTCATCTCAAAGAAGTGAGTAAGCATTGTTTGGCCTATCGCTAGATTGTTTACTACACTGTGCAGGGATTGGTTTTTAGGAAATAATATAGGTTAAAAGTTTTCTAAATGTACCTGAAGTTTCATGACCGAAGGATATAACTCATTCAGATCGAAGGCGAAAATTATCCACATAGCTTCAGGTGGTGAAACCCATCGTGCTGCTTGATAATTGCTAATTTCATCAATAATTTTGCTTCTTTCTGTTGAGCTCAACTGATACATAATCTTATCGTGTCCTTTGTATATGTATTTGTATATATATTTGACTGCCTGAATCGTTGAGTAAATTTCCACATTCATATGACAATTAAATTTGGCCAAAAGATATGGATTATAAGGTACCACCCATCGGTTGTCCAGTTGATGACCTCTGATGAACACTTTTCTACCGTTATTACTTCGACGATAGATAGGATAAGAATTTTGTCCATGAATTGTCAATTTAGTGAAATCCTTTGGATATTGATCTTTACAGCCAATGTGTTCTCGCACACAAGGACATTGAGGATTTATTATACCACATGGACCATGAAGCATATGCTTGACAACTAAACTGTATAAATGCTTTTGTTGTTGAGGATCAGGTAACTCAGCAGATACGATCCGATCATAAGCATCGGGAGAATATACATTTGATCCTTGTTTCAAAATGATGAGAAAGTGTGCATGTGGTAATCCCTCTTTTTGAAACTCGATAACATAATTTGAAACTCGATAACATAAGTGTATGCAGCAACTTTACCAAAGATTTGTTTCTTGATGACTTCGTGTTTCAATAACTCAAGTTTGGCTCGAAAAATTCTTGAAACTAAATCAGGTCTATTATCAATCGTATCAGTCGACCCCAACTCTTTTCTAATTTCAGGCCAATTTGGATTACATGTCATAGTGAGAAAAATATCTGGTTTTCCGTACCTTTGAACCAATGTCATTGCATCCATATATCGACGGCGCATGTCTCGAGGACCGCCAATAAATGAAGCTGGAAGGATGATTCTTTTTCCAACATTTGATGAAGATGCCTCACCTTGAGAAAGACTATCGAGTAACCCTTGATATAATTCTGTTCGAAATTTGTGTTAATACTCCTTATTTCTATGAAAAGCAAGTCTGGATGATTCAATCTTTATGTACATGTCGACCACAAATTGTTGTAATAATCGGCCGATATGAAGTAACATTGACTTATCACTTGGTCGTATTTGAAGTTTATAACAATAATACTCTCTACAAGAAACAGTGGTTCTTTTGTGGTTATTTGAATTAGTACCTGAATTTTTCAAGTGAGATGTTCAGGATAAAGAATATAAATTTATGTCTAGATGAAACAATTCATTATACATTGAAAATTTATATAATAAATAATATTGAGTTACCTTTTTTTTCAGCTTCAAATAACTGATCAGGACTTGTATATTGATGGGGGTCCAATAAATTTTCTCCAGCACAAGTTGTTGGTTGATGAGGATGCATTCGATCAATATGTACTCGTTCAATAGAAGGATGCCATCCAGGTTCACTATTGGCGACGATTAATGGATATTGGAGTGAATCATAACAAGCATAATAATGCTTGATAATTTGTGTTTCACCATTTTTTCCATATACTTGGATATGATGCTGTGACGCCCCGAAAAAAAATTAGTTTGAGAACCCGGAAATTTTCTAATTTTCTAGGGTTTATTTTTTTTAAACGCCCGCCTTTTCTACATTTTCTTGATTAGAAAAATTCCCCAGATAAATTTTATGAGCAAAAATAGTTTTAAAATGATTTTTCTAGTATCGGTTAGTTTTTGAGAAATTAAAAGCGTATTTTGGACGTGGGACCCGCAAGTGCGGTAAATGCATTATATTTTTGACAACTTGTTGGAATTTTGTATTAAGTGATATTATTTTACAATGTGTTAAGATATTTGTATTGGAGAGACAAAAAGATAAGTTTTAAACCTAAAGGTGACAAGTGTCACTTTCTTACTCAAGGGTGGGGCCGTTACAGTTGGTATCAGAGCTTAGGCTTCAAATTCTTGTAGTGTATCCTAGGCTTGAAGTTTAGGATGCCGGACTGTGGGTTTGATTTGACTCTTGAGAGATTTTTGCGGGATGTCTCGACTTGATTGGTACAAGAGGGAATGTCGAGGACGACATTCTTTTAAGGAGGGGAGATTGTGACGCCCCGAAAAAAAATTAGTTTGAGAACCCGGAAATTTTCTAATTTTCTAGGGTTTATTTTTTTTAAACGCCCGCCTTTTCTACATTTTCTTGATTAGAAAAATTTCCCAGATAAAGTTTATGAGCAAAAATAGTTTTAAAATGATTTTTCTAGTATCGGTTAGTTTTTGAGAAATTAAAAGCGTATTTTGGACGTGGGACCCGCAAGTGCGGTAAATGCATTATATTTTTGACAATTTGTTGGAATTTTGTATTAAGTGATATTATTTTACAATGTGTTAAGATATTTGTATTGGAGAGACAAAAAGATAAGTTTTAAACCTAAAGGTGACAAGTGTCACTTTCTTACTCAAGGGTGGGGCCGTTACAGATGCAAGGTAATCTGATCAGAAATTTCAGATTTTGTCCATACAGCTCCGACTTGAGATGTTGAAGGTCGATTGAACACTCGTTGATCCAAATCTGGATTTGAGTTAAGAACAATCTTATGATCATCTATATTGGGAAGATTTTGTAAACCACGGAAAAATGCAGAGTATGGATTCAATTTCAAGATCTCTTCAATCTTCGTAATCAAGCTTTCTCGAAATCTACTTGAGATAGATAATCGATTGACTGTCTCATGATCAGTGTCAAAAAAGTATAATTGTAACTTTTTTGCTTTCTGGCCTTCTGGCGGTACCAATGGATTGATATAATGGTATATTTGCCCTTGAACTCTAAATGTATAAATTCCATGATAATCTTTACTTAATGATTGATCACAGTGCATGCCAAGTGAAGTAAAAGCAAACATATTATTATAACTACGAATGCACCGTCGGAATTCAGCAGCCTCATCCGAATCCTCAAGATATAAAAGCATTAATTCTCTAGGCATTTCAGTTGAAAGCAATTGAATCTCTCCAGAAGAACAACAAAATCCAGGTGGTTCTTTGTGAAATCTCTTAGCATCACAATATTCACAATTTGGAATTGAAGGTAAAATATCAGTTTCAACAGCTATATTTTGCAATGGATCATGCTTTGTAGAACGACGTCTACCTATAATAATAGTGTCAATAAACATAAATTTGATGTAATAATCCAGGATAATGTATATAAAGTTTAAGAGAAATACTTAGTGATAGTTTTAATCAACAAAAAACAAAAAAAAATTGTAATTCAATTATCTAAACAAATGCACTTTAAAGAGAGAACAAAACGAACGATCATATAAAGATTAGTACCTGGTTTGTTTCTTGTTGAAGATGAGGCATCTTGAAAATTTGGACCAAGAAAACTCTCTGGTGTAGGAAACTTTAATTGATCATGTTCACTGGTTGTAGAATTTTTGGTGGAATCATAAGTTCTGATCATTGAAATAGTATTTTTGATCCTGGAATCATTTGTATTGCCTTCAGAAAGCTCAGGTCCTGTATATTATTTTCAATTATTAACAAATGAAACTACAAAGTTACAAGTGATTGTAATGGCAAAGAAAATATAAACAATACTTCACACAAAGATTTGAGTAAATAAATTTCCTTTTACTTGAAATTAGATATGCAAGAAATTATACAAGAAGATGCACTGGATATTATAAAATGACATGTAAATAACCAAACAGATAATTGCTAGTTCAGGAGAGAAAAAAGTAAGTGTACCTTGGAAACAACTGCGGACATGAGATACCGATTCATCATTGAAAGGCATGTGATTGTTGTTTTCAAAATTTGCATTAATTCTAATGTCTTCTTGTAGTTCAAGTGTGATCAAAGGAAAAGTAAAAATATTATCAACTGAGGATTTTTGCTTTGTTTTCTTTGCTATAGCATAACGTTCACGACGATGACGATTTCATTCCCTTTGAGCTTCCTCAGGTGTCGCGTACTTTCTTCGTCGTTGACCATCGAATGAGACTTTCACATCATTATCCTTAGATGAAGAACTATTGATTGAACTAGAAGTCTTAGGCCATGGAGTAGCCTTTTTAGTCGATAATGTATTACAATCACTTGCATTGTCCTTTGGCACTGTACATAATTTTACATTAGTAACTATATAAGTATATATTATATAATCAAAAGATAATTTTACAATGATAAAACAAAGCTAAGCTTTGAATTGGAATAGGAGAATTACCTATTGGAATGCTGTTAACATTAGCAATGCTTTTTCCATAGATATTAATAGGAGTCAATGCTTCATCGCTTTGAATAGTAGGAGAACCAAGAGAACCATATTTATTCATAAGAGGTGAAGAGGACAATGGATTCTCAATTGTATCATCTATGCTCATATTCGTAAAAGAAGTGCCATCATTTTGTTTATCGATACGCATACGCTTCATAGAGGAAGTACTCGTCTCGGCTAAATTATCCATCATTCGCAATGCTCTCAGAGCAATAGTGCAAGTTGTATTAAATGGACCATTCTCCTTTTGTTTCTTAGTTGCAGCATATCGTTCTGTCGCGCCCCACTTTTCGAATGAATGTGAGTGTGTGTTGGTGTGTTGTGGTGTGGTGTGTGGTGTGCAATGTGAAAAGTAAAAGGCCATGGGACTTATAATGCGACGATTTGGCCAAGTGAAGTTCAAAAGGGTTTTTTGTATCAAAAACGGAGTCGCCACTTGGTATAGAGTTAGGGTGTACCAAGTCACCCAAAAATGATTTTTGTTTTTGAATAAAAAGTAAATAAACCCTTTTTGAGAACTTTTGGGTCTGCGTAACCAAAAGAGGGATCGGGGGTCACATTTGACGAAGGGGAAGGCAAGGATAAAAATCCAAGGCACCCCTTCGACCTAGCCAAGGCTAGTTGCGTGACTTAAGCCAATTTTCCTAATTTTTCTACCCAAGGTATGTATCGCGTATTGGATATGTCTATATGAATGCAAAAACCTAGACCTAGGGGGATTGGGGGAAATTTCTCTCCAAAGGTTGAGTGGTGCCAATCACATTAATTGTGAAGCCCAATAATGATCCTTTTGGAGAGGTCACACCTAAACCTAAATGACGTGAAAAAATGAGTGGAATGCATGCCATGTGAAAGTGTGAGTTTGTGTGAAGTGAGAAAAATGATAAAAGTAATAAGATAAGAGTGAAGGTGTGCAAATGTAGATGAAAGTACTCGTGTGCGAGTGAAGATAAAAATGCTCGTGTGCAAGTGAAGATAAAAGGGTTCGTGTGCAAGTGGAGACAAGAAAAGTGTTCGTGTGCAAGTGGAGACAAGAAAAGTGTTCGTGATAGAGTGGATTGAGAATGCATGAGCTTAGGGAATTTATGCATATTGGGTACGGGGAGACCTAAATCGTGACTCAATTTGCCCTTTGATAGAGGGAATACAAGCGTGCTAAGGCTTAGAAAAAGCCACACTCGTCTATATCCCATATTTAAGGGGACTCTTCAGGCAAATGTACCCTAACTAGCATGAGATGCAAAGAATCCTAAAATGAGGGAAAAGGGGCTCGAGGAGCATGCCAAATGATAAAACTAAGAAAAATGCATGACATGTAGTGAACATGCAAATATGCACTAACAAAAAGGGATGGCCTAATGAGCCACAACTAGCATTGGACTAGTGTGGTGACGTACATTCATCCATTCCATTCATTCATGGTTATGAAAGCAAGTAGACATGCCAAAACGCTCGTAAACACGTAGCACGTAGCACTTAGCATGCTCGACTAGATGCAAGAGCCTACTAAAGCAATTAAACATGTAGCAACAAAAACAAGCAACCAAGGGGAAGGGGAAATGGACCAGATGCTCTACGAGCCCTAGCTATTACAAGCCAAGAGGTGTACACATACCCCATGAAAACATAAAGGGAAAGGGTGAATGGACCAGATGCTCTCTGAGCCCTATCTATTACAAGCCAAGAGGTGTACACATACCCCATGAAAGCATAAAGGGGAAGGGGAAATGGACCAGATGCTCTCTGTTATTCTTGGTTTTGGTGATCACAAAAGTTCTTTGAAATGTTTATCTAACCTTCTTCAAAAACAAGTGTTTTTGTCTATCTAAGAATCAGGTTCGAATATGTCATCAAAAGCAAAACAACCAAAATGTGAAGCAAAAACAGGACAATCAGGTCGGACGGCCGAAAGGAAACTGTCGGACGTCCGAAAGGATGAAGAACATCAGGAAGGAAGCACCGTCGGACGCTCACATAGAAGCATCGGACGTCCGGAAGGATCGGACGCTTACCATCGGACGCTAATCAATCGCATCGGACGTCCGAAAAATTCCAAGCTAACTTGCCAACTCTCTGCCTACGATCGGACGCTGCGGTGTCGGACGATCAAGACGCATCGGACGTCCGAACGTCAACTTGGATGCCATCGGACGATTGGTTCGGACGATGATTTGATCGTCGGACGTCCGACAGCCTCAACGGCTAGTTGACTCTTCAGCTGCCTTCTATCCGTTGGAAGCATTGATGAAGCCCATTTCTGGTTCCCTTTAAAATCAAACTGGTCTGAACGAAGCAGGGACTTTTGCACACTTTGTTTACAAGATCTAGTGAGATATTTTAGCTAGAAAATAGTCTCCAAAGCAGATTTGTTTTAAAGTGGTGTGAATTTCTGTTGAGCATTTCTTTTGTGGTTGAAAGGATCTTTAGTGTAGTTTTGTTGAGGGTTTTCTGAGTGATTGTAAAACTTCCTAGCTTGACTAAGTGAGGCTTAGGGCAAGGAGGAAGTGCTCCCTCCATTGTACATCTAGTTGATCTTCATTCATCAAAGAGAAGTTGCTCTTCCTAGTGTTTGGTCTTCAAGTTTGGGTTAAGCTTGGTAGACACTTGGTTTGTCTCTCTACTTTACATTTCTGTTTAATAAAATATTCATTGCTTATCTATACTTGCTTCTCTGATCAATATTGCTATTGTCTTCTTATCTACTTGGTTGATCATTACTAAAAAGGAAGGTAAATTTTCATTAACGAAAAAGTGCATAAACTTGGTTAAGATTTTAACCTACCAATTCACCCCCCCCCTCTTGGTTGTCTGTGGGACTAACAATTGGTATCAGAGCTTGGTCTCCTTGAGATTAAGCTCTAACGGCTTGGAGTAAAGATGACAACCAGTCATGCTATGTTTGTTGAGGGGCAATCTGTTACTAGGCCTCCCATGTTCAGTGGCTCTAACTATGTTAGCTGGAAAGAACGAATGATTATTTTTTTACAATCTATTGATATTGAACTATGGTTTATTGTCAGTGAAGGACCGCATGAAGCTAACTTTCTTGATGCAGATACAGGGTTGCTTCGGCCAAAAATGAGAGCTGAAATGAATGCTCAAGATAGAACTAACCTTACATTGAATGCCAAGGCCATGAATGTTCTTTATAGTGCCTTAGATTCAAATGAATCAATTAGAGTGAAAGGCTGTAAATCAGCCAAAGAAATGTGGGATAAGTTAAGAGAAATCCATGAGGGTGGTGACAATGTGAGAGAACAGAGAAAGGCCATCTTGGTCACAAAGTATGAATCTTTTAAGATTGAACCTCTTGAGGATATTGACAAAATGTTTTGCAGGTTCACTGACTTGATCAAAGATCTCGAGGTGTTGGGCAAAGAGTACACCTTGGGAGAGAAGAACAGGAAAATTCTCAATGCTTTGGGCAAAGAATGGGAAAATAAAGTGACTGCAATAGAAGAGGCTAAGGATTTAAGTTCTGTGCCTATTGAATCTATCATTAACTCACTAACCTCTTATGAGTTGAAACTGAAATCTAAAGTGCAGGAGGAAGAGGATGCTAGAGCAAAGAGAAACATTGCTCTAAAGACTACTCAAGGTGAAGATGATCCAGCTCACCTGGATGATGAAGACTCGGATGGTGATGATAATGATCTTGCTCTTATCACCAGAGGCTTCAAAAGGATTTTGAATAAAAGAAAGTTTAGAAGGGGAGGTCCTAGCAATCAATTCCAGAATCAACCATCTATCGCAAAGTACAAAGGAAAACAAGATTTCAACAAGAAACAGTTGGACAAATGCTTCGAATGTGGACAGATTGGACACTATGCAAATGAATGCCCCATGAAGAAGATGAAAGATGGAAAAGCTGATCGAAAGCCAAGATTCAACAACTTTCAGATTACTTGGAATGAATGCAACTCCGAAGGGGAAGTTGAAGAAGAAGAGGAATCAGCTCAAATGGCTTTCATGGCTATTGGAAATAATGAGGTATCTTCCACTCACTCGCAATCTGAAAGTGATAATGATGAAGATGATGATCTTGAATCTTTTGTTGAAAAGCTACATAATGCCTTGAAGGAATCTTATGATAAAAACAAGCTGTTAAAACAGAAAATTGCTTTTCTCATTCAAGAAAATACAAGTCTGGTTCAACAAAATAAACATCTAAAGACTGACAATGAATGCCTTGTAAGAGCCGGATGTGATGTTCAAAACGAGCTTGACAGAAAGACTAATATTTGTGAAATGCTGAAGGAAAAGCATGGTGATTTGAAGAAAAGAATGGACATCTTGGATGAAACTTTGAAATCAAGAAAACAGGATTTTCTCAAAAGAAACATGTCATCTACCCATCTTACTGCTTGTCAAAGAACATTTGCTCACAACAAAATTGCACATGGCTTCACAACATATAGAAGAGGTGGATTGAGATATATCAAACCAGTACATGTTAAGAACTCTTTCATTATGTGTGATTTCTGTTGTCAAAGAGGGCATTTGAAAGGAGATTGCTATGTGAAAAGAAATCTGAACAAAGGGATGAAATGCATGTGGTTAGTTAGATACAATGCTAACTATTATGGACCCAAAAATTAAAATGGGTACCAAACACCTTATCTTTTCAGGAAAAAGGATCAAACAAGTCCAAATGGTTTATTGATAGCGGCTGCTCAAGGCACATGACCGGTGATCCCTCCTTGTTCATAAAGCTGAAATCAAAATCAAGTGGAAAGGTAACATTTGGTGATGATGTGAAAGCTAAGACAATTGGAATAGGTGATGTTGGTAAGGATGGTGAAACTTTTGTTCATAATGTGCTCTTGGTTGATAACTTAGGTTATAACTTGCTTAGTGTTAGTCAATTGTGTGATAAAGACTTGTATGTGTTGTTTAAAAAGCTTGAATGCATTGTACTTGATTCCAAATACAATGTTGTGTTCAAAGGTAAGAGGTTTAATGACATATATATTGTGATTCTTGATAAAGTTGATTCTTCTAGCTTAAAATGTCTTAAAGCTTCAAATGAAGATCCTTGGTTGTGGCATAGAAGACTTTGTCATTTTAACATGGACTTACTAAAGGAAATTTCGAAAAAGGAACTAGTTAGAGGCTTGCCAAAAATCAGTTTTGAAAAGGATAAAATATGTGATGCATGTCAATTTGGTAAGCAAACAAAAGTTTCTTTTAAAACAAAGAAGTGTGTATCTACTTCAAAACCCTTAGAACTCTTGCATCTTGACTTATTTGGCCCTACTCAAATCTCTAGCTTGGGTGGTAAGAAATACTGTTTTGTGATTGTGGATGATTACTCTAGATACACTTGGGTGATATTTCTTGCTCATAAAGATGATGCCTTCAAGAATTTTACTTCATTGTTTGCTAAAGTGCAAAATCTGCTTGGTTTAAAAATTGTTAGAATTAGAAGTGATAATGGAACTGAATTCAAATTTTGTGGATTTCCAGAATTTTGTGATTATAATGGTATAACTCATGAGTTTTCTATTGCAAGGACTCCACAGCAAAATGGTGTTGTAGAAAGGAAAAACAGGACTCTCCAAGAGGCTGCTAGAACTATGTTGAATGAATGTAGATTGCCTAAATACCTTTGGGCTGAAGCGGTAAACACTGCATGTTATGTAATGAATAGAATTCTCTTGAGACCTATTTTGAAGAAAACTCCTTATGAACTGATTTTTGATAAGAAACCTACGGTTGGTTATTTCAAAGTATTTGGTTGTAAATGCTTTATTTTGAATCTAAAGGAACATCTTGGCAAGTTTGATAAAAAATCTGATGAAGGAATATTTTTGGGATATTGTGAAAATAAAAGAGGATATAGAGTTTTTAATAGAAGGACTCTTGTGATTGAAGAAGCTATACATATAACATTTGATGAAGCCAATGATGATAATTCCAAAAGTTTGTGTGAGGATGATGATGTAGGTGTTCGAGAAGGAATGGAAAAGCTATCAATTGGGAATGAAGGAAGTTCTAAACCAGCAGCAACTGAAATGGAAAATGAAGTTCATAATGATCAAGAAGTGGAAGATGAAGACAAAAATGATGATCCACTCAAAGATCTTCCCAAGGCTTGGAAATTCAGCCAAAATCATCCAAAAGAACTTATAATTGGTGATCCTTCCGAGAAGGTAAACACTCGTTCCTCATCTAGAAAATTGATTGATAATTTTGCTTTAGTTTCTCTTTTTGAACCTAAAAATATCAATGATGCTTTAAAGGATGAAAACTGGATTTTGGCTATGCAAGAGGAACTTAATCAATTTGAGAGAAATGAAGTTTGGACACTTGTTGATAGACCTCAAAATCAGCCTATCATTGGCACAAAGTGGATTTTTAGAAATAAGTTGGATGATAAAGGTATTGTTGTAAGAAATAAAGCCAGATTAGTTGCTAAAGGATATGCACAAGAAGAAGGAATTGATTTTGATGAAACATTTGCTCCCGTAGCAAGATTAGAATCTATTAGAATGCTTCTTGCTTTTGCTTGCTTCAAAGGTTTCAAATTGTTTCAAATGGATGTTAAAAGTGCCTTTTTAAATGGTTTTATTGATCAAGAAGTGTATGTGGATCAACCCCCCGGTTTTGAAAATACAAAATTTCCAAGTCATGTGTTTAAACTTTCTAAAGCTTTATATGGTTTAAAACAGGCTCCAAGAGCTTGGTATGAAAGATTAAGTGGGTTCTTGATTGAAAAGGGTTTCAAAAGGGGTGTTGTGGACACCACACTTTTTACTAAGCATGTGTTGAAAGACCTTCTTATTGTGCAAATATATGTTGATGATATCATTTTCGGTGCTACTAATGAGTATCTATGTAAGGAGTTTTCCACCACTATGCAAAATGAATTTGAAATGAGTATGATGGGAGACAATAAATTTCTTCTTGAACTTCAAATCTCAGCTCTTGGAAAGGGATATTTTTATAATCAAGCAAAATAACAAGGAATTGCTGAAAAGGTTGGCAATGGAGGACTCAACCAAGTGGAACGCCAATGTGCTACTTCCAGCAAAAGCTTGAACAAAGATTGAAGAACGGTAACATCGTGGATGAAAGCATTATGCCGGTATGACGGAAGCCCTACTCTATTTAACCGCAAGTATACCTGATATTATGTTTGCTGTTTGCTTGTGTGCTAGATTTCAATCTTGTCCAAAAGACTCACATTTAAATGCTGTAAAAAGAATTTTTAGGTATTTGAAAGGTACATTAGACTATGGTCTTTGGTATGCTAGATCTAATGAGTTTGCTCTATATGGTTATTCGGATGCTGATTTTGGAGGTTGTCATGTGGATAGAAAGAGTACGAGTGGATCTTGTCATTTTCTTGGAAATTGTTTAGTCTCTTGGTTTAGCAAGAAACAATGTGCAATCTCTTTGTCTACCACCGAGGCGGAATATATTGCCGCTAGTGCATGTTGTGCTCAACTTCTATGGATGAAGCACACTTTGAATGATTTTGGATTGTTGTATGACTGCATGCCTGTATTCTGTGATAATACTAGTGCTATCAATTTGACCAAAAATCCTATTCATCATTCTAGGACAAAACACATAGATATAAAGCATCACTTATTCGTGATCTTGGTTCTATACAGGTGAATATGTGTAATAGTGTTCTAAAGATCAATTTGCTGATATCTTTACCAAAGCTCTGCCATTAGGATCAGTTCATTTCATCTAAGATCAAAATTAGGAATAATCGAAAAATCATCCTAATATTCCTCAAAGTTTCGCGTCCGAAAGAAGATCGAACGGACGCCGAGTGATGTCTTCAGCATTTTCAGAAATTGCGCCTGTTCGGACGCAACTGTCGGACGCACAACTTCGTTCGTTCCCGTCCGACCAGTTGCAACGGCTCATTGTTTAAATTAACTTTCTTCCTATTTGCTTCAGTCTCTTATATCCTAATTTCTTCTCACGATAGGACGAAAACTCTTCGTCCCTCACTGCTCAATTCGTACATTCTGTACCACCATTTCCCACAATTGGGACTCAACCAAGAAACATTTCCATTCGTTTGCGTTTCATTTTCCTGATCATTTCACCATAACTGAGTAACATCGAAAAATCCCAAATTTTCCTCACACCCTACTTCTGCATAACCGCCTGTCAAATCTCGTTCAAGGTGTTTTTGTCCCAAAATTTCTGTGCGTCACTTCCCTACTGCGTGTGCATTCAATTTGCATGTCCTCTCATCTCACACAATTTTTAGAACAATGTGAATTCTAAGGGGAGGAAAAGTTACTGGCCGGAACGCAAGCACCACTCAGGGATAGGATGCAGGATCTTCCCTACTGTCAATACGGACATGCCAAACGCTTCAAAGGGAGCTATCAAGGGTCAAATGTCACGGCTCTACTCCACAACCCACATCTCAAGCCGTGAATCTGGACAGGGGACCCTCCTCTCAACCGCCTCCTAAGATCATGTTCCTCCCCTACATTCTTGATGATGCTGCGAAAGACAAATATCCTGGATAATCCCAGAAGGGGTCATCACCCAAAAGAACTCGTACCCCCGAATTTCGCTCCATAGGTTTAGATCCATCTGAGTCCTATTTGCTTTTCCAGAAAGGTCAAATCTTATTTTCATGCCCAATGTCTATTATCCTGCTAGTTGCAATCAATTTTTTGCCAATCTGAAAGGGTCTGACCCACTGTAAATATTTTCCAGGGTTAATGGGGTAGACTTAATCATTGACTCTGAAATTGTGAACTCCATTTTAAATACTACCATTGAACGTTTATGCAAAGATAAGATTGCTAATTTCTTTTCTTATGAAGAGCTTCCTACTGCTGCAAATCATTTTGATGGGACAAAAATGTTAACCTATTTCAAAAGAAGTTTTTCCTCACCTGCTGATGCTAAATTGAATGATCTGGATCCTGTGAATTTAATTGCTTTTTCTATCATTTCAAACCTGCTTGTGCCCACTGATGGGCACAGAACTGATGCAAACAAAATGGAGTTGTACCTCTTTTATTGTTTTCAAGAAAAAATTCGTATTGATTTTGGTTTTGTCATGTGCAAGTTCTTACTTCGCTATGCCACTGATTCTCGCAGAAAATTGTCTTATGGAAAGTTTCTTCAAAAGATTTTTGAGTTTAACAAAGTCCCTATTCTAGGTGTTTGTCCTAAAGAAGCATCTTCTTATGCCTTTACAAAAGGGTATTTTGAAAGAAAAAATCTTGTTTTCAAAGATAATCTGTGGGCTTATAAGGGTGCATCTTCTAGTGAACTTAGGTCTAAGACTGCACATGATCCTTCACCCATTTCACTCACTCCCATTCACCCTAGGAAGTCTGCCACTAAAGCATCTTCATCTTCCAGTAATGAAGTAATTGAGCTTCTTCATGAACTCAAACAGCATGTTCTTCTTCTAGAACATGGTCTCATGCTCACCATGTCTTCTGAGCAACAAACTGCCTTTCTTGACAAAAAGAATATTCTTTTTCCTCCACCTGTGGTTGAGGAAGTCTCACATGACAAAGAACCTCGAACCACTGATCAAGGTTCATCAGTTCCAGATCCGAATCCAGCAACTCCTGTGACTCCTCATGGCCCTTCCACATCAGACAAAGGCAAGGCACCAATTGTAGAAGCTGCTGAAGATAATGAAGACACTGAAGAGGAGGATCTCGACCAATATCAGCTTTCTCGGAGGACACCTGGATCCACATAGATCATCATTTAGGACATTTGCATTTTGTTTGTCTCTTTTAGAATATGTTATGTTATGGATATTCTCAGTTTCTTTTGGTGTGTGTTGATGGATGATCTAAGTACTGAGGTGTAATATAATGGATATTCTTGTTTATGTTTAAGTTCTGTGATGTTTCTAAGTATCTTGATGGAAGTTATTGGTGATGTTTAAGTACTGGTGATGTTTGTTTATTCTGTTTATGTGAATGGAATGAATTGTTTTTGGTTTACATTTTGAATAAGATGTATTTGTGTATAAGATGGATGTTTTTGGCTTGCTCTTTTGTGATGACAAAAAGGGGGAGAGATCTGATTGATGATTGATAATGTTGGATATGATGAATTGATTGATGGTTTAATTTGGATTTTGCTGATGGATTGAATTGGTGATATGTTGGTTGTGTGTTACTTAATTGTCATGTTTTTGGATGATTGTCTAAACTCGGTTGGGCAGTCTAGTGAGGGGGAGGTTTTCAAAAGTTCTTTGATTCACTATGGCAGGGGGAGTTTTTGTCTATTTTGAAAGGGGGAGCTTTCATTGCAATCATCAAATTTCATTTCAAACTTTTGTTTTGTCATCACCAAAAAGGGGGAGAATGTTATTCTTGGTTTTGGTGATCACAAAAGTTCTTTGAAATGTTTATCTAACCTTCTTCAAAAACAAGTGTTTTTGTCTATCTAAGAATCAGGTTCGAATATGTCATCAAAAGCAAAACAACCAAAATGTGAAGCAAAAACAGGACAATCAGGTCGGACGGCCGAAAGGAAACTGTCGGACGTCCGAAAGGATGAAGAACATCAGGAAGGAAGCACCGTCGGACGCTCACATAGAAGCATCGGACGTCCGGTAGGATCGGACGCTTGCCATCGGACGCTAATCAATCGCATCGGA
>NC_040035.1:35591985-35675816 GCF_003713205.1 Coffea eugenioides | reverse complement strand
AAAAGTTCTCTAAAAACTTCCATCGGACGTCCGATGTGTTAGAACGGACGTCCGACAGTGTTCTTCATCAGTTTTCCCAGGAAATTTTCGTTCGGACGATTGTGTCGGACGCTTCACTTCGTTCGGCCGTCCGACACTCAATTTACTACATATTTATAAAGAAGCCATCCACTTCATTCAGTTCAGTTACCTCCTTAGACTCGGACGCAACTCTTCGGTTCCCCTTCAAATTTAAAATTCAAATTAGTCTCTCCCGGATTCAAGTTCCAAAGAATTGATCCAACCAACTTCATTACATCTCCATTGACCGTTTTACTTTACTCATAACACCCCATAACTCTCAACTGCCTCATAATTCCCAATTTATACTAGAAACCCTAACTTTTCCAAATCCACTACCTGTAATCATCTCAAGCATCCTCTGCAGCTCTTAACGCACTAGTAGTCAATTTGACACGCATCTGCACTACACTGCATCTCAAAAATCAACTGCATTACATCATAGTGAGAATTAGAGGGGGTTTAGCAAGTGCCGGACGCACATTTAGACTCAGGGATGACGATGTTGAGATTGTAGAACCTTCCACCAGGGTATCCAAAAAGAGGACAGGGACTCGTGGTGGAAAGGAAAAGCAACCTGCAAAGAAGATACAGGATGCTCCAACTGCTGATCCATCTCCTGTACAAGTGGAAGCACATCAAACTGATGAACAAATTGCTGAGGAACAGCAAACACCTGAACCCTCTACCAGAAAATCACCTAGGACAAGGTCTGGCGCTCAGACTTCTGGGTCATCTGCCAAACAAAGTGCAAAAAGGAAACGCACTTCAAAGGAACCTGAGGCTCAGCCTGTCAAAGAACCTACACCCCTGCCAAAGTTCATTGATGACGAGGCCAGAAATAAATTTGAGTTAATCTCTCAAAAAGGATTCATCATTCAGAGGTCTGTCATCCCATATGAATTTCGTAAGATTGATTTAGAACCTGTGCTTAAGCTTTTTGAGTTCCAAAAATGGACTCACCTCCTGACTATCCCACACACCTTCTACCCTGACATACTTTACCAGTTTTTTGCAAATCTTAAGAAAGGAAACTCACACACCGAGCTTATCTGTAGAGTCAATTCTGTTGATATCACTTTAACTCCTGATGTCATTAACTCTGTTTTGAAAACTAAGATTGAAGATGGTTTCAGAGGAAAAATTGCAAATTTCTTTTCGTATGAAGAATTCCCCTCTGCTTACTATCATTTTCACATCTCCAAGTTAATGACTTACTTTCGCACTCAATTCAACACTCTTGCTGAGGCGAGATTAGAGGATCTCAGTCCTCAGAACCAGATTATCTTCACCATTATTTCTAATCTGTTGGTACCCACTGATGGTCACAGAATCGATGCAAACAAAATGGAATTGTATCTGTTTTACTGTTTTGTTGAAAAGATCAGAATCGATTTTGGTTTTATAATGTGCAAATTCCTGCTTAAAATTAGTACCGACAGTCGTAGGAAGCTTTCCTATGGAAAATTCCTAACTCCCATCTTTGCTCACCTTGAAATTCCCTTCACTGGAAAGTCTCCTAGAGATAGTGCCTCAACTATTTTTTCAAAGGCCTATTTTGAACGAAAAAATTTGAAGTTTTTTGAGGGTCACTGGTGTCACAAGGAACCTCTGTCAGAGTTCAGAAGAAAGAGCCTTCACGAAACTCCAGTCATTCCTAGGACCCCGCGGGATCAATCCATGTATATCTCTCCTTTCACCATTCACCCTAGAAAATCAGCCAACAAGTCCTTTGTATACAACTCTGAGGTCATCACGTTGCTTGAAGACCTCAAGCAACATGTTATGCTCATTGAAGATGGTCTAATGTCGACCATGACACCTGACCAGCAGGCTACCTTCATTGAGAAACGAAATCTTCTTGTGCCTCCCACTCCTGTGAACAATGAACATGCTCATCAAAAAGAGCCCAGAACTGAGCCTACTGAGCACACTCCTGGTACTGAAGCTACTCCAGAAGCTCATGCCTCCAGTTCTCAGCCCAAGAATAAAGGAAAAGCTCCTATCTCTGAAGAAGCGACTGAAGTTGATGCTGAAGATACTGAAGAGGAAGATCATGTGGATCCTGAGCAAGTTCGTCTGACTAGGAGAAGGCCTGGATCATCCAAGATCACCATATAGGCACTATTAGGCCACTGCACTTCATGAGTAGTTCTCAATAATTCTCTTTTGCATATTTTGCTCTTAAAAAGACATCTGGTGTGTTTGTTAATTTTAAGGAGTTTACTCCTCTACTGGTCTGTAAAAATATTTAACTATCCGTTGTTGGAAGATGTTTCTATATTATGGTTGTGTCTCTCTTGTCTTAAATGGATGTTGTTTATTTTTAGCCTTGTCTGTTTATGTCAGTTCTTGTTGATTGCTGTCATTTGTTGCTGCTCTGATATCAGTTCTGATTTATTTTGGTTCTGATATGGATATTGCTGTTATGATGACAAAAAGGGGGAGAAACATGGATGGAATCAGGATATGAATCTGATATGTGAGGGGGAGTCAAGAATTTGATCTAAATGTGAGGGGGAGTCAAGTAAATTTTTCTGTGGGGTATGAAAATTTTTCTGAGGGGGAGTCACTGATGGGATGTGGATATCATTCTGAGGGGGAGTTGTAAAT
Organism: Coffea eugenioides; assembly: GCF_003713205.1. Classification (NCBI taxonomy): domain Eukaryota; kingdom Viridiplantae; phylum Streptophyta; class Magnoliopsida; order Gentianales; family Rubiaceae; genus Coffea; species Coffea eugenioides. Next base: position 35,673,143 of record NC_040035.1, on the reverse strand, counting down.
ACTCCAAGACCTCTCTAAGAAAAGGGAAACTATACCAAAATTCGCTCACTTCATCCATTATTTTGTCATCATAAAAAAGGGGGTGATTGTTTATCCTTATTCGTACCTTTTGATGATTACAAAACAAGTGGATAAAACTAATGTTCTCCAAGTTTTGTTTTTGGTCAGAAAATGGAGCAAAACAGGTTCAAAGGCCAAGCATCTGCTAAAACATCTGTCGGACGCACAAATACATCCTATCGGCCGTCCGATAACCGTTGAGTATCTTCGGACGCACAAAGAACTTATCCTCGGACGTCCGAAGCTGATAAGTCAGCACTTCTAAGATCTCTAACCTCGATCGGACGCACAATACCTGAGCACCGGACGTCCGACAATCATTGCAACACTTCGGACGACAAGCATTAGAAGCACCGGACGTCCGAAAGAATTAATGAAGGATTTCAAGTTTTACATCATATGGTCGGACGCATATTTTGATGCTGCCGGACGTTCTAAAGATTTCAAGAAAATTTCTTGAACTCACTGCCTGTGTTCGGACCCACAAAACCAGCCTACCGGACGTCCGACACTACTAACGGCTAGTTGACTCTTCAGCTGCCTTGTGTCCATTAATGGCATTAATTGAAGATATTTTTGGTCTATTATAAATAGGACAAAAGTCAACCACCAGAAGCAAAGATACACATTAAGTCTACATCAGATCTTGAGTGATTCAAGCATAAGAATACTCCAAAAAGAAGATTTATACTCTTAGTTGTGTGATCTTCATTTAGCTTTTCAAGTGTGATTCAATTTCCTCATTAGTGTAGCTCTGTGAGAGTTATTCGAGTGTTTATAAAACTTCCTTGCTTGATCAAGTGTATCTTGAGGCAAGGAGGAAGTGATCCTTCCGTGTACACAAAAGATTGGTTGTGTGTTGAATCAACTTGAAGGAGCTTACAATATAAAGGGATATTCAAACTCTAGTCGAGTTTGAGATTTGGTTTGCTATTCCATCTTCTTATTCACTGTTTTGCAACATTAACTGTTTATCTCTTCTGCTCTAAATTACTTCCGCTTTATCATAAATTGTTCCTTGGTCTGGTACTTTAGAAAAAGAGGGCTAGTTCAGAAAAAAGGTGATTTATATTTTGGCTAGTTTTTAAACCACCTAATTCACCCCCCCTCTTAGGTTGTCTTCTATCCTTACAATTTTATAGAGGGTTACTGTATGTGTGTTTTAATCATTCAAAGACAACTTTAAGTTAATTAACCATCATATTGAATGAAACTTTCATTTGTATAAAATGTAAATTACAATAATGGAACATGAGCAGTACAACTATGCAAAACCATTCACTATTTATTGCAATTCAATTAAATTTGATTTATTTATAATATTCCAAATTTTATATTTTGGGTTGACTTAAATATCTTTTAATTTGTATAACAGCAATTCATTCCTATAAATTTTTATTAATTCTTATGCTCTCTCCTTTGAAAATGGATGCAGTCCAAAGTAGTATGCATGTAATCATGGCGTTGTAAGTGTCCTCCAAAATTACTGATCTTAGCATTTAATACTTTGAACATAAATTCAGTTCATCAAGTATTAGTTTGCTTTTGAATTTCCTTTTAGTTGTGAAACAATCACATATGTTATTGCAATTATTGTGTACTATATATATCCTTCACTCATATGTTGACTTACCACTCTTAATTAGAGTAAATGTAATTCAACTACAGGATAATATTTGATTACAACTAAATATTAAGTTGCTATAAGTTAACCATTTTTAATGTGTTTAATTTGAATCCTTATCTTATAAATACTATATTCACTTTTATACACTAGCATTTGAAGTTGTCCTATAAAATTTTTTGTTAAATAAAAAATAAAAGATATGAAAAATACAAAGCGCCATTGTAAATGAATCAAGAACGAAATTAGTACTGTTATAAAATAAAAATGATTAGGGAACATGAGTGTAAGTGAGACCTAGTGTAACATTTGAGTGATAACATTAGAATTTAGTAACATAGCAAGCCTTTCATAAAAGTGCTGCAAAGACCAAATTAGAAGAAGTGAAGATAAAAGTTAATTAAAATTCGAATGAAGAATTGCACGTACAGTTGCTATAGTGTAGGATTTTTCTCAGGACTGGCGAGTACTCTTTGCCAAGCGCGTGGTCTGTGCCTCCTAGTCCAAATGGTTTTGGACCACCAACAATTCAACCATGGCCATTCCATGATGTGTCGATTTCTCGTGTGGACACACACAGCAGGCCTACTGTAGGAACGGTCAATGCCTTCCTACCATAAAGGGATCCTATTACCCTCAGAGGCTTTGACTTGGCTGTCAAAATCAGACTTGGAAAGAATTACACACTTTTGGTCTATTACATTGACAAGTTAGCAGTGGACAACTGTGAAAAGTCAAAGTCTTTTTTCTGATTTAAGATTTGAGGTTTCGATGTGATATGTGTGGACTACTTGGTAAAACTAGTAATCTAGAGTGGAAAATAGGATGTTGCTGCAGTATGTTTAGTAATCAAAGAAGAGGTGTGGAAAGTAAAGCATATGGCAAAGAAGCAGGCACGTGGAAAGGTAAAGAATATGTCAAAGAAACTGACATGTACGGATCAAGAAGGGTTATTTTTACAAAAAGTAAGTGGTGACCTATAACCGGGATTTGGAAATGTTGCGTACTGCAGAAGCTAAAAGTGTGTTGGAATGTCACGGAATTAACATAAATATAAAGGGTCTAAGAATAAAACATTTGTGAAGAAGCGTAAGCAGTACTAATTACTAAACAAAGCCATCCTGGGGCCACCGATTATGGGCATTACATCAACAAAATACTATCTATTTATTGGCATTTTACTCTGAATCATTATATTTATGTAAAATACATAAATATTTTGGATAGCACGGATATTCACACTAGCTATCCTTGTACTAAGTTTTATGAGCATTTTACTCTGAATCATTACATTTTGGATACTACTTTGATTAGAATTTAGTTTAAAGACATTCACTGGAGTTTGGACGCATCCAAAGAGCACCGATCGATGTATGTTCAAGCGTAAATTGAAATAAATATGCAACTTAAATTTTTTAAAAATAAATTACTACTGCATATCAGAAATTTACTTTTTGGAGAGTAGGTTTAGTTCATACTATTTTTCATAGTATTTTAAAATATATAAGTACAACAAATTTTAAATTATACCTATAATAATGTATTATACGAGTATATTATGAGTACTTACTAACTAAGGTACTAAGTTTTAATCATTGATAAAACATCTTATCGTTATTTCAAATAAACTTCCTAATATTAGTTTGAAATAAGTTTTAAAGTAAAATAGTACATGCGTCCCATAAATCAATAAATCTTGATTATTAATCAAATTTGCTATGTTATCAGTAATAATTACTATTTATGTATAAAAACTTACTATTACTTGAATTAAACTTACTAAGGTATATTATGAGTGCTTACTAACTAAGGTACTAAGTTTTAATCATTAATAAAAACATCTTATCATTATTTCAAATAAACTTCCTAATACTACTTTGAGATAAGGTTTTAATGTAAAAATTGTACATGCATTCCAAAAAATGGTAAATTTTGATCCTTAATCATTTTTATTGCCATGTTATTAGTAAGAATTACTATTTATGTATAAAAACTTACTGTTATTTGAACTAAACTTACTCTTTTAAAAGTAAGTTTGGGATATCAAGTAGTAATCTATTTATTTAAAAATTAAGTTTAATATTTATTCCAATTTACCTTTTGAGGTATAAAAGTTACTAATCTATTACACTTAACTTACTATTTTAGATAGGAAACTTACTTCCATAATTTTAGGTGTTATTTTATTTAGGCGAATATGTCCAACAATAAATCAAATGATCGCTAAAAGTGTAACAACGTGTTATATCAGGTAAAAACTATTGCGCTTTCATAACTATCGCTTAGTATCTATATCTAAATGTATTGCTGAGGAGGTTTTGGATAAGGAGCTTTCAAAATTATCAAAAGTCTGAATGCTATTTTAATAGAATTTTACATTTTTAAATTAAAAAATATTTATCTCTTAACTAATCATGTAACCGGCCCTACAAATCCTATAATCATACTTATATTTTTTCCACATTTCCCTTATGTTTTTTCCACTACCCCATAAAATTCAAACTCCTAAACTTTAACTAACGGATAATAACCACCCCTGTAAAATGATATCTGCAAATTCCAATTCACATCTCACATTTATTACTAACACTTACCATATCACTTAGAGTAATAACTAACCGTTAATTTAAGAAATTCGCAACTACGAAAGTCAAATATCCAAAATTTAGGAGCCTGTTTAAATTACAATTTTCACAATTCAACGTATCTTATTGTCATAATATATTTTACTCTCACAATCATTCACAAATTATAAAGGCATTAAAAATAAATAATTTTTTTAAAAAAATTAATTCAAAGGTAGTTAATTCACACACACACAGATATATACATACATATATATATTCTCATAATGCATATATATATATAAGATTATCAAATCGAATGCATAATATTGGTAAGTATTTCATTTTAAAATAACAAAACATGAAATTACATTTATTTCTATCCATATATCATTCATTTTCTAATGTAAATTATTATTATTATTTTAAGATCCATCTTTTGCAAAAACACAATTCTTGAATGATTTACAGTTTTTGTCATATTTTGAACTATTGTTAGACAAATCTTAAATTTGAATTATGTTGGTATAATTTTTTTAACTTTTTTCAAATTAAAATGGTATAATTTTTTAATTTATTTTAATAATGTAAGTACCGTGCGTAGCACGGATATTCACACTAGTTGTCCTTGTATGATCAAGCCTGAGAGTTTGAGCATGTTTTGGTTGAATGTTATAATTCAAAATTTGGGGTTTGGAGGGAATAGGTTATATCCATTGTAATCAAAACTCAAACAAAAGTGGGGATAAGCCTGGTTGTCACAACGAACCATATAAAGTGGATTTTTTTATTTATTTGCAGAATGCTACCTTATTTTTTCATGCATCAGAATGGATTGATTACAAGTTGCATTTGCTTGCCTTTTGCTTGAATTTTGGCTAATTAACAAATTATACTAATTGTAGAATAGTAAGTTTGTAATCATTTTCAATTTTTGAAAAATTTGAAAGTTTGGATAACAATAACAACAAATCTTTCTAGTTACATGTAGAATATCACTTGTTTCTATATCACAATTTTTATAACTTAAAACCTATGAATATAATAAGATAAAATTATTATTTTATAATACGATAAAATTTTATTATTTTCTAAGGTTATGTGAAAGGTCAAAATATTTTTCACAAAATATTTTAAAATATATAAGTACAAAAGAATATTAAATTATACATATAATCATGCATTATACAAGTATGTTACAAGTACTTACTAACTAATGTACTAAATCATTTATAGAATATTTTTATTGTTATTTCAAATAAGCTTCCTAGTATTCATTCGGTATAAGTCATAAAGGATTGAGTAATTTGAGTCAGTTGCTTCTGTGTTAATTTTGACTGTGGTTAACAAACTCAATGATTTAGTCCGTCTAACTTAGGTTAATGGGAAAATGGGTCACAATTGGCTGGAATAAAATTGTAATAAACCCATTTTTCAATAAAAAAATAAACTCTTTATGACTTTTCTCTATTATAAGAACAGAGTACCTATTTTTTTAAAATAATTATTTATCAGATAAAATAAAAATAAACCCATTTTTCAATAAAATCCTAACTCTTTATGCCTTTCCTCTATTATAAGAACTGTGTACCCATTTTGCCATAAATAAATTTATTTATCGGATAAAAAAAATTTATTTATCGAAAAAATAAAAATGAACCCGTTTCTCAATAAAACATCAGCTCTTTATGGCTTCCCTCCCTTATACGAAAAGAGTATCCATTTTGCCATAAACAAATTTGTTTATCGAATAAAATAAAAATAAACTCTTTTTTCAATAAAAAATCAGTTCTTTATGAATTTCCTCCATTATAAGAATATAGTACCCATTTTTCTAAAAAAAAATATTATTTATCGAATAAAATAAAAATGAACCCGTTTTTCAATAAAACACAAGCTCTTTATAGTTTTCATCTATTATAAGAACAGAGTACCCATTTTTTCATAAATAAATTTATTTATCGGATGAAAAAATAAATATATTTTTCAATAAAACACCAGTTTTTTATGATTTTCCTCCCTTCACTACAACAAAAAAGGGTATTAGTGACAACAACTTTATGAAGAAGTAGAAAGCTTGACGCTCTTAAGAGGCTTATAGCAAGGAAAATGACAATACCTCACAAGAAATTGGAGCCATCATATACTCTGCGAGGGTAAGGACTTTTCTCGCTTAAAATTCTCGCCAAAAGGAGAGCGGGAAAGCTTCCCTCCAAATACTGATTCTAGAGGGCCAAAGTTTCTATGTTATTGGTGAGAAATCATGGGTGCTTTTTTGTGAAAATTTCAAAATTTTGCTCCCTTCCAATTTTTGGTAGAGCCGCGCATTGAAAATTTTTTAACCATTCCTGGCACAGCACTTGTCAAGCCTAGCACCACATGAATTCCAAGCCTTCCACACTTGCAAGGCTACTTTCCCAAATATTGTTCTCAGATCAGAGCGCTCGAAAGTTCAATTGCAACCTCCCCTGCACCTTTCTCCTTCTATCTCTCTTTCCCTCTCTATTAATTTTCAGTTTCCCATAGACATATGGTTCCCCTCTTCCTCTCTAGCATCCAGATCTGAATTTATACAATCATGGACACACTTTAAAGACCCTTCCGATGCAATGGCAGACTTCAAGGAAAAGCGATGGTGTAGGTTTTTTAATATGTTATTTTCATATCTGTTTTGTCAATTGCCTTTTTCTTGCATTTTTGGTCAATTTAACAATCGCAAGAAAAACTCTATTTGACAATATATTGGTATCTCTTCAGGTGAAATCTGGAACTCTATTTGACAATGTATTGGTATCTGATGATCTTGAATATGCTAAGAAGTTGGCTGAAGAGACATGGGGCAAGCATAAGGATGTATGTGGAATTTTTTTTCCCCAAGCGATGCACAAAAAATAAAAAGGTTTAAATTACTTTCGTCTGCTTGTTGACACATGAAAATGTTCATGTTGTAGGCTGAAAAAGCTGCTTTTGATGAGGCAGAAAAGAAGAGAGAGGAGGAGGTACTTTTCATTAATTCTCCTCTGTTGCATGATGTCTTGAGTACATTTGAATTCCATTTTTGTATAGTTTGGACTTTGGACTTCCTTTATACTGCATTATTTGAACAGTGATCATTTGATTATGAAGAGACAACTTATATCTCGAACTCCTGTCTGATTTGTTTCAGGAAGCAAAGGATGACCCAGTCGATTCTGATGCAAGTTCCTGACTAAAATGTTGTTCTCAAAAGAGACTCTTTTTGCTCCAGATTTTATCTGTGATATGTTCTTATTACGTGCACTTTCTTAATGGGAAAAACTTGTTCTTTTAGGCTGAGGAAGGCGATGATGATGATGCTGCTGATGAAGCAGATAGTGATGATGCAGACGCCAAATCAGAAACAAAGGAAGATGTTACTGCCGCAGCTGAGGAAAATGTTAAAGTAAGGGCTTTGTCTGATCCTTCAGTGCTGAGTTAACCATGATGATTTGTTATCAGAAATTTCAATTGTTTTAACTCTCTTACTTCCACCCTTTTGCAGGACGAGCTGTAGGAAAATACGTGCGAGTGCTGTGGTTGGCCCAACATGCTGCTGCGAAGAAGAGCTTTGTTGGCAATTGAGCTCTCGACATTTTTCATTTTTCTTTTGGCTTTTAGCTGTAGAATTGCTGTTTAGGGAAAAAAGATATTGGCTTTTGGCTTTTGGCTTTGAGTATCTTTGTGCTTTGTACTGTTGAAAAATGGTTGAAAAAAAAAGTAGCAACTACAGTCACAAAGCTACTTTTGGCAACTTTCTTGCAAGAAAATCATTTAGTTGCATTTGATCGTCTTTGGTAAGGGGTCGATGGTTTCTAATTAAAGAAGTTACTTGTTTATGACAAAATGGGCACTCTTTTCTTATAATGGAAAAAAGTTATAAAGAGTTGGTGTTTTATTGAAAAATGAGTTTATTTTTATTTTATCCGATAAACAAATTCCTTTTTACTTTCAAAATGGGTACTTTGTTCTTATAATGGAGGAAAGTCATAAAGACCTGGTGTTTTATTGAAAAAATGGGTTTATTTTTATTTTATCTGATAAATAAATTTGTTTATGGAAAAATGGGTGCTCTGTTCTTAAAATGGAGGAAAGTCATAAAGAGCCAGTCTTTTATTGAAAAACGGGTTTATTTTTATTTTATCCGATAAATAAATTTATTTATAGAAAAATAGGTACTCTGTTCTTACAATGGAGGAAAGTCATAAAGAGCTGGTCTTTTATTAAAAAATAGATTTTTTTATTTTATATGATAAATAAATTTATTTATGAGAAAATGGGTACTCTGTTCTTATAATGGAGGAAAATCATAAAGAGCTGGTCTTTTATTAGAAAATGAATTTATTTTTATTTTATTCAATAAATAAATTTAGTTATAAAAAAATGGGTACCCTGTTCTAATAATGGAGGAAAATCATAAAGAGCTGGTCTTTTATGGGAAAGTGATACTTTACACAAAGTGACCGCAATTTGGTTTATGAAATAATCCCAAATAAAAATTTAGAATGAATTTATTTGTTTTGAAAGTTGTATAATGGTCGTTAAAACTCTAGAGATTGGCAAAAAAATTTTGGAGTTGCATAAAGGCAGAGTGAAGAAGGAGAAGAATTGAGCTTTTTGTCCGTTGCAATTGTTCCGTTAAAAATGGCTCTATTCGATTTTACCCATTTTTTATTGGGTAAAATCGTTGGTTCTAACGATCAATTCTTCATTTCCCGTCAATTGTCCTTAATTGGCCAAAATTACGAAACTTTGAGGATGCTATATGTTTGGGGTGAAACTTTGAGGATGAAAAGTGCATTTTTTCCTATAAAATATTTAATCAAATGTTATTTCTTGTCTTAATTTTTGTTATGACTATATTACATATTTATTAAATAGACATACCTTTATAATTAAAGTTAATATTTGATATTTTAGGATGCCATATATTTAAATAGATGAAAATTATTTTGAATATAACATATTAAAATAATTTTATTTGTCAATCATTTTGGACCCCCCTCCAAGGAAAAAATCTTGATTTCGTCACTGCTTAGGAAGAAATGGGGTCTATTGCTAATAAAAGATTGTGAAAATTTACCTTTATATCCTAATTATTTGAAAAAATCTAATGAACAAATTTTGCAAAAAAAAAACCTTGTTTCTTACCAGCAAATTAAGTAACTAATAAAATCACCTGTAATGTTGTTTTAACATAGTTAATTTATGTTAAATACAAATTTTACCAGTTTCTCTTTCGTAAAAATATAAGTATAACACCTTTTCAATTTTAGTTACAAACATTTATTTATTTTACATAAATGTAGTGATTCAGAATAAAATGCCCATAAATAGCTAGTATTTTGTTAATGTAATGCAAAAAATCCATAAAGAGCTGGTATGTTATGGGCGCAATCTTTTTTACTTTCACATATTTAAAATTTGTTAAATACAAAATCTACCAGTTTCCCTTTCGTAAAAATATAAGTATAATACTTTTTCAATTTTAGTTACAAACATTTATGTATTTTACATAAATATAATGATTCAGAGTAAAATACCCATAAATAGTTAGTATTTTGTTGATGTAATGCAAAAAACTCATAAAGAGCTGGTATGTTATGGGCAAAAACTTTTTTACTTTCACATATTTAAAAATTGTTAAATACAAAATTTACTAGTTTCCTTTTTGTAAAAATATTAGTGTAACACTTTTTCAATTTTAGTTACAAACATTTATATATTTTACATAAATGTAATGATTCAGAGTAAAATGTCCATAAATAGCTAGTATTTTGTTAATGTAATGCAAAAAATTCATAAAGAGCTGGTATGTTATGGGCGCAATCTTTTTTACTTTCACATATTTAAATTTTGTTAAATACAAAATCTACCAGTTTCCCTTTCGTAAAAATATAAGTATAATACTTTTTCAATTTTAGTTACAAACATTTATGTATGTTACATAAATATAATGATTCAGAGTAAAATACCCATAAATAGTTAGTATTTTGTTGATGTAATGCAAAAAACTCATAAAGAGCTGGTATGTTATGGGCAAAAACTTTTTTACTTTCACATATTTAAAAATTGTTAAATACAAAATTTACTAGTTTCCTTTTTGTAAAAATATTAGTGTAACACTTTTTCAATTTTAGTTACAAACATTTATATATTTTACATAAATGTAATGATTCAGAGTAAAATGTCCATAAATAGCTAGTATTTTGTTGATATAATGCAAAAAAAATTATAAAGAGCACGTATGTTATGGGCAATTTGTTTTTTACTTTCAAAATCAGTTTATGCTAAATACAGGACAATCAGTTTACCTTTCACAAAAATATTAGTGTAACAGTTTTTCAATTTTAGTTATAAACATTTATTTATTTTACATAATTGTAATTATTCAGAGTAAAATGCCCATAAATAGATAGTATTTTGTTGATGTAATACCCATAATCGGGAGAATCAATTGGAATCCACTATTCCTCAGTCTTGGACGCTTTATGTAAAGTAGAGATATTTGTATTCAATTAAATATGAAACATGCAACAATCTGTCTTCCCATGAACCCAGTTTCCAAAAATGTTAATATTTTACTAATATAACAATTAAAATCAATTTCAATAATTCAAATTTAGTAGGTTAGATAAAAGTTGTTAGAAAAGTGAGAAACCAAAAGAAAAATAACTCAAATTTATTAAAAGTCCAAAAAGAATTTAGTACTTCAGCTCTAGAAATCCTCCAAATGACTATATATTAGAACAGCGATAATCAAAATAGATTACATAATTAAAAAACTTAATATTTCAAACATTTATTTTCTTAAGTTTCACTTTTTAAAGGCTCTCAACTCGTTATTCAATAATGTCCATATGTTGCTTCAAAACCAAGCATGGTTGTGTTTAGTACTGCTTACGCTTCCTTTTCGGTGTTTTATTTCTATACCCATTATATATATGTTAATTCCGTGACACCCCAATACATTTTCAGCTTCTGCCATACACAACATTTCCAAACCGGCCCGTGCCTGTTATAGGTCACCACTTGCTTTTGTAAACATATTCCTTTCATCATCCGTACATGTCAGTTTCTTTGACATATTCTTTACCTTTCCACGTGCCTGCTTTTTTGCCATATTTTTTACCTTTCCACACCTGTCTTTGGAATATGTGAATATACTACAGAATTTACCGTGGAAAATAATCTCCAATTCATACATACATTCTCAACTACAACTAAAAAAATAAAAATAAAATAATTCCTACTACTAGCCACTGCCATCCAACACCATCACCGACCTCTCCCTCCTCGCTTCTCTCTCTCTCTCTTTCTTCCTCCTCCCTCCTTCCTTCTCCCCCCTTCTCTCCTCTCTTCCCCTTCCTTCTTTTCCTATCCCTTGCTCCCCACTTGCAAAACCCTCTCCCTCTCTTATAGAGGGGTCGTGACCTTTGATAGCGACCATATCCCATCAGATAGGGCCAATAGCGACTAAAGCATCTCATCGTAGAAGGGGGAGAGGTCTGGGTGATGGTCACACTTGGGTAAACCAGATTTTCAAAAATTCAATAACCCAAATTGTGCTATACTATCTCACCAAGTGATGTGGTACAATATAGACCATTTGCTCTTTGAAAACCGAATCTACCCAAATTTTGATCCAAGGGTGAAGGGAGGGGAGGGGAGGGGAGGAGTGAGGAGGGAGAAGGAAAGGGAGGGAGAAGAGAGAAGGAGGGAAAGGGTGGTGGGCGGTGGTGGTGGGTGATTTTTATTTAATAATCAAACCCAAGAATATTTAAAAATTTAAAAACATCTCAACAAACAACTACAATAATATTTTTCTTATACACCGTTACAATAAAGTTCATGAAAAGCAGCTCCAAGTATACCTAATCCATATGGATTTTTTTTTAACATTCACAATGGCTCGTCCTCCTCCTTCATCATCTTCTTTTTAATATTAATTGCCAATTACCAAACTTTCTCTCGACCTCTTTCACACAAACCCAAAAAGAGATCCATAATGTTATTTGAAGTTTTTGATATGTCTTTATTCAAAAATGTCTTTTTGATTTGTCACTTACTTTGATAAATGGAATTGGAATTAGAGAAGTGATTTATGGAAAACTATAAATAGCGAGAGGTCAGGTAGGATGGTAGAAAACCATCTTGTTTTTTGCTATGTTTGTTATACTTGGGCTATATCCCTGAGTTTTAAATTTACTATCCCTTTAATCCATTGGATTTGGCATAAGTAAACAACTTTTAGCTGGAACAAGTTGCCTTACTTTATTCAAGGTACAAAAGCAATCATGTGTGCAAGAAACCTTTTTAGTTAATGATTCATGACAGTATATATATATATATTTTTTTTAATTATACATGTGAAAGGTAACGGACAAAAAGTCCCATATATATAAAGATTCAAACATGTTAATTCTTGTTTCATAAAATTAGGAATTTGTTTTTGAGATTTGAAACTCAAATTTCTTCAACCATTTTGGGCATATTAAATATTGTAGTCATTGGTATTTGAGTGGTGATTTGATTTTTCCTAGAAAGAAAATGTCGGAACCCTTTGGTGCATTTTTTTGTAGAGACATTATATTCATTGAGTGGTTGGCTTTATATTTCCTTGACAGGTTTAAAAACCTTTTTAAGTTTTTTGAGTGATTTATTAATCTAAGAATTTTTTATACAGTTTAGGAATTTTTAGGAACAGGTTGATGTTTAATCAAGTTCATAAGAACGAGAATACTGCTTTGTACTTTGTTTTCGAGTATATGGATACTAACCTCAAAACATCCATCCATGGTTTTTGTTAACCTCAAAATATTCCTCCAAACCTTTCAAAATATATTAGAAATTGGCTTTTAGTAGATGTTGTTGCTGAATTCTTAAAACTTTGATGTATGAGTGTGCGAAGGTATTACAACCTGTCATGGCAATGGTGGTTTGCTAGGTAGAGATGCTTTATTTTTCTTTTAATTTTTGACTTTTTTATTATAAAGTTGTTGAGTGTGAAATTCTTTGGCTCTTATTAGAACTAGATCTGAATTTTATGATTTAGGTATAGGAGTCTCGTTATTTTTTATGGACGACGAAACAATGATGCTTGAAGTATTAGATTCTTAGACATTAATTAACTATAAGCATGCAACATAATGATTATCTTATAAGCATGCAAAATGATAAGCACATGCAATATGCCCAATTTGAGACCAACCATAAATTCAAAAGAGAAGAAAGATATGAGAAACTAGTGGCATTAACAAATAAAATAAAGAAAATTTAAAAAAAAAAGAAGTAAAAGAAGTTTAAATAGTATTTGTAAGACCCGTCTAAAACAATTTTGATCTAATTCATTTATCATTTTATCTAAAACTCTTAATAATGATTACTTAAAACTTAAGAAACTATAACAATTCAAACTGTAAATAGTGGGGACAAAAAATGCAAAGTAAAAACTGTTGGCTAAAGGTAAATTGATTTTGACCATGAGAATTATTGAATTTTCATCTATTGTCCTAAATTTGAAAAAAAAAAAAAAAGGAGAAAATTTGGAGACCAAATTTGCTTTGATCAAAACATTTGGGACCACTTTAGCACAGGACTGAACTTCTCCGAATAAAGATATTCGTTTCAAGTTCACAGTTTGATATGCATTTTAGGTAATATTTGACTTTTTCTTTCATTTATATCAAGAGGAGGGGGTGCATACGTCATTTCCTATTGTGATCGAGTAGATAATAATAACCATTAGCTGGAATCTAATAATCATAGCTTCAAAACACTGGTGAATCCATTAACGACTGTTAAAAATTATAACATTTTCTATATATGAAAGATTTGGGCTTGCAGCATGGCCGAATATATTTTCTTACAACTGCAATTACATCGCCAGCCAACAGTACACAAAGTCACTTTTGATGTCTATCTTATTTTTTACCCATAGGATCAGACATCAAATGCCTCCACAAGTCTCCTGTAGGGTTCCGAATCTCAAACTTACATGAAGCAAATTTGTTCATGATTTACAAAGGCAAAGGTTATCGGACCAGTGAAGCTGTTATTACGCAAGTCTAAATGATGTAGATGTTTCAAATAAAACAATGACCTTGGAATACTTCCAGTGAAGTTACTGCTGTTCAGACTAATGTAATACATGATTGGGTAATTCATCCAACAGTCAGGAACTTCTCCTGATAGAGAATTCTCCCCAAGATCCAGATGCCAAAGAGCTCGATTTTAATTATTCGCTTCACACAAAAAGTGAGAAATACCTCCTGAAAACAAATTATAGGAAAGGTCTAAATATGTCAAGAAATGAAAAATTAGTTGTGGCTCCTCAAAATGTGAGAGATGTCTCCTGAAAATAAATAGTTGGAAATTAAGGTCTAAATGTCAATGAATGATAAATTAATTGCGGGTGTAGGCAATTGAATATGGTTGACTATAGGGTATATATAAACCTTTAACAATTGATTGTGAGACAGATCCACGAGGTTTAGTGATAGGTTGAATAACCAAGAGGGAATAGTACCTTCCATTAGATTATTAGAAATATCAATGTGAGTAGGCCATTGAATATGTTTGACTAGAATGCACATATAAACCTTTAACAATTTCAGAGATCATTGAACTCTTATCATGAAGTTGATTGCGAGAAAGGTCTACGGAATCCAATGATGGGTTGAATAGCCAAGTTGGAATAGTATCTGAAATTCCTGTGAATGACAAGTTCAAATTCCGAAGGATTTTTTGAGACTGGATCCAAGTAGGAAATTGGGGACCCAGCTTCCATGAACTCAATCCAAGTATGTTAAATTGGGCACGAGGAGTCCAATTTGCACTCACTTTTAAGGTGAAAGAGTTTTCAGATGGATCAAAAAATGTTAAAGATGTCAGATTGTCTAGCTGACTCTCACTCACAATGCCTTCCATTAAATTGTTGTAAATACAAAGCACTTCAAGTTTGGAAAGCTGCCAAAGACTTTCAGGAAGAGTTCCAGTGAGTTTGTTGTGAGATACATCCCAGTTCTCCAAGGATGACAGCTTTCCTAAATTTGAAGGAATTGAACCAGATAGAGCATTATGGTTTAGGAAAAGTTGTTTAAGCTTGGTACAGTTGCCAATTGTGCTTGGAATTGGACCATTTAAGTGATTATTGCTTGTATCAAGTGAAATCAAGTCCTTCAATGTGAATACTTCACTTGGTAAAGAGGAGCTAAGATTGTTAGATAATAGATCAAGATATTGAAGGTTGGAAATGTTGGCAATAGAGCTCAGGATGGAACCTCCAGAGTGATTGGAGCCAAGATTAAGTGAAACTAGGGAGCTTAAAGTGGATAATTAGCTTAGGAGGAAGGTAGCGAAGTTATTCCCTGATAGATCCAAAGATGTGAGGGAACTCCAATTCCAAATTCCATTCAAGGAGCCTTCGAATTGATTCTCCCCAAGGTTGAGAGAAATGAGATTGTTAAGATGAATAAGCTCGTCTGGTAGTAAACCATTCAGATGGTTGAAAGAAAGATCCAAGTGCTTGAGGGAAGTCAAGTTCCAAAGATCTCTTGGCAATGGGCCTTCAAACGAGGTCCAACTTAAATGAAGAGAGGCAAGGGCAGTAAGACCGAAAATCCATTTAGGGTGAGGTGTCCAGGAAAATTTTCAGAAAGATCTGGGACAGTAAGAGAAGAAAAGTTGGCATGGAAGACAAATGTATCTCTGCCAAGATGATGAGAAATTAAATCAAGTTGACAAGAGGACAGATGTATCTCTACCAAAGAAGGGATCGTGTTAATCACCTCTAGCCAATTAGACGCTAGACTAAGGTTCACGGCACTCATATCTAGGTGCTCCAGATTAGGGAGACCAACCAACCATTGCAGGTTATCAAACTTGAAGATCGGACGGACAGCCTTCTATGCTTAAAGTGCGTAAACTTGATAGGTTTCCAAGCTGATAGGGAACCATTCCTTAAAATCCAGCTCCAGATAAATTCAGATACCTTAGACTTCTGAGAGAGCCAAAAAAACTGGGAATTGGAATTCCACTGAAATTATTTAGACTTAGATCAAGGTAACACAAGTGAGTCAAATTTTGCAACGAATGACTGATATTGCCGCTTAATGGTGATTTAGGATCAGCAAACACCTCATCATTGGCAGGACTCTGGAGGTGAAGTTGAATCACGCGGCCACTTCGGTTGCTACAAACAACTCCTTTCCATTTGCAGCAATCAACGTCGTGAATCCAAGACGAGAGTCTACCATAGGGATCTTTCAAGTCTTTCTTGAAGTCCATAAGTGCTTGTTTCTCACTTGCATGGCAAGTTGCATTTACAGTTTTGCTGGAAGAACAGAGAAAAATTATTGCAATGAGTAAGAAAACAGAGAAATGGCTTGATCCACCCATGATCATGTGAAATGGCCGAAGAAATACACTGCATTCGGCTGTGTTGCAGATAGATATATATAGCTGGCAGTGGTCGTCAAATTATGTTGGAAGAAATTCACTTGCACTTCAGTTCAGCTATGTTGGAATAGATACAAGTATAAAGTTAGCCGGTAGTCCTCAAATTATTGAAGCCTCAAAGAGACTTTCGCAGTTGACGTGGCTATCAATATCAGACTTGGAAAGCATGTTTCACTTTTGCTGTGTTTACATTGACAAGTCAACAATGGAAGACTCAGGTCTTGTATCTCATTTATGATTTGAGGTCATGATGTAGTAAGTCTAAACATCTAAGTGGAATTTAGATTGGAATCTGATTTGGAAAGAATTTATTATCCATTTTTGGCTTCATTATTGAGAAATTTTAAACATAAACATAAAATTAACAAGTTTAAAAGAGAATTGGGATTGAGGGAGAGGAAAGTTCTTCTTTTGTCTCTTCTTTCGGGTTTTTTTTTAATGGATTTTGGATATATTAAGTTGTTCAAAGCCAGATATTGCACCGAGAGATAAAATTCGCTCTTTCTAATAAGCCAGGTATTGCTATCGTTGCTGAACTCATGCAGTAAGATGTTTGTGCTGACAATGCACTAAAATTAGTAAAGCCAGAAAATAAGGAAAAAAAAAAAGGAACATGAAAGTTGTTTTGATTGTCCTACTTTTGTACCTATGCTTTAATACAAATTGTAGTATCAAAATAATTTATCAGAGGCGGGCACAGGGTGGACAGGCAGGGGCAGCCGCCCTCCAAAAGTTTTAAAAATTTTAAAATTCTCTCTATAATTTTAGTTGTAACAAAAATTTTATTATATTATCCCCCTAAAAAAAGTTATTCTTTTTGCTACTTTGTTTAATTTCTTTTGATAAAGTGTCATATATCAAACTAACAATTAGTTTCCTTATAAAAGTATACCATTAATATCTACATTACTATACAGTTAGCATTATTTTTTAATAACAATTATAAAAATATAAATTTTTTTTTCTCCAAGTTTCTTATAACAAACCAACTCTTAGTTTCTTTGATAACTATAATTTTACAATAGCAACTAAGGTAACATTGTATATGTTACATAGGATATCAAAGACAAAGAAAACAAAAAATATATATATTCTAGCTATCATACAAATTAAAGAAGTTTCAACTACGATTTTGAATACCTTACATTAACAGTAAATAGAACGGCATCGAGTCTAATTTTCACATTTTTCTTTAAACATTGTTTTTTTAATTTCTTGTTTCTAACTATAAATCTATTGAGCTTTCATTTTGCTTTTAATATGCTTTATTTGCTATAATATCATTGATGATTCGTTCCCGCTAAACTTTTGAATCCGTCACCGATGCTCTGATGCATATTTTCAAGGGTAAATACATCAACATAACCTACATATAAAGATGATTAAACTTAAGAAACTTAATAATTCTATTGATTTAAATCTACATATAAGATTGTTATACAAGTCATTGAGAATAGTTTATTGAAACTTTAAAGTATAGATGAAAGCCGTCAAAGGTTACGGAATATATATATATATATATATATATATATATGTGTGTGTCTTTAAAACAAAAAAAAAATACAAAGAAGAAGACGTCAGGGAAACACCTACATGCTAGTAAAGAAAATCGTATTAAAATTGTTGTAAATAATTGGTACTCTTTCACGTTGACGGCTGACGGGATGCTGTCTCCTCAAATTTTCAAGCAAAGACGTAACATTTCACCGAAGTGAAGAAATATCTGAGTGAATCCCCGGGGAAACCTTTATGGTAGGAAGCCTTTCACCATTCCTACCGTAGGCAGCCACTCAGAACATGACACGAGTTGGAGTTGGATGGAATGTAAACGGAGACGTTAAATTATGGAAGAGCACGTGAAGAGCAAACATTAAATTTTAGTCTGCGGCTACAAGCAAAAAAGCACACGTTCGGACTTCCGTTTTCCAATATAGTAGGTTGGGCCAGGGAAGGGTAATTGCAGGTCAGAACCACCGGCATTTATGCATTTGCAAATGTACCTATTAGCAACGGAAAAATACTGCAAATGTCTTCGACAAAAAAATATGCGTAAAGAAGGTACTGAAGTTTTAACAATTAATAAATGTAAATGTCACACGTGTCGGGAATAATAACTTGAAAGAAGGAAAAGTGGAGCAAAGGTAAACGTAGTAATTCCACGGTAACGCGAAACACAAAGAGATTGAAGCCTTCATTATATTTATATACATATATAAATTTAGTACTCAAGTATTCAGCTTAAGCATCCGGGAAAATGGTCCCATAACTATCGTTACGGTAAACAAAACAGTTTTAGACATGATATAATAGGTTCTAAAAATTTTAGCGACCATTTGATTACCTGTTAGACCTATCCACTTAAATAGAATTATGGGTAAAACTAAGGAAGTAAATTTCTCATCTAAAATAGTAAATTAACGTAATAAATTAGTAACTTTTGCAGTCCAAAAGGTAAATTGTAAGTAATATGAAACATACTTTTTAAAGAGATAAATTACAATAGTATATCCCAAATATACTTTTGAGGGAGTAAGTTTATTTGAAGTAAAAGTATGTTTTTATACATAAATAGTGATTTTTACTTATAACATAGTAAATTTGATTAATGACAAAAACATGTTAATTTATGGCCAAAATATTGTATAATGCTTAAAAAACTTATACGAAGCCCATATTTTAGTGTTATTTGAAATAACACTAAAATGTATTGTTAATGATTAAAACTGAATACGTTACTTAGTAAGTATTGTTAATATACTTGTATACATACTTGATCGTATGTGAATAAACAAGTATTTTTGAAATTTATAGGGAAATTAATTTTTTCTTTTGCAGTTTAAAAAAAAAGTAAGCGAAAATCTTTTTTCTCGAAGCACAAAAATCCACAAGTCAAAGTAGTTGGTCTAAAAGGGAAAGAAACATTCTGAATATCATTGTTTACAGTACTAAGTAAATTAGATGTAAAATGCTCGTTAAAAGCAGGTGCGTTGACATATAATAAAGGAAAACTATAAAGAGCAGGCCATTTACGGGAAAAATTATCATTCATAAAAATAGCAACGCTTCACGATTGTCTTATCAGTCTTGCAACGTATGAGCAAAGTGGCAATAATTAAAATAGTATTTTTTTCGATTTATACATATTTCATTAATTTTTTTGCATTTAAAAAAAATGAATGAAAATGCTTTATGAGAAAGCACATAAGTCAAAAGAAATGGTCTAAAAGGGAAAAGAATAGCAGATACGTACAGTACTTGTAGTTCATGTTCAAAGGACTATAGGGCTGTTTTTGAAAAATATCCCGAAAAATATGTAATCCAAACGGAACCAATTCTTCACTATTTAAAATGTCAAATCTGTGATTGTGTTTTAACTGTTATCCATTGGTATCCTAAAGTATCATTTTCCCATCAAATGCCACCTCTTTAAAGATGTTTTCCCATAAACAAATTTATTTAGCGGATAAAATACATAAAAATTCGTTTTTCAATAAAACACTAGCTTTTTATGGCTTTCTTCCATTATAAGAACAGAGTACCCATTTTTCCATAAACAAATTTATTTATCGGCTGAAATAAAAATAAATTCATTTTTCAATAAAACACTAACTCTTTATGGTTTTCCTCTATTATAAAAACAGAGTACCCATTTTACCCCCTCTAGAAAAATTTTATCCCCAGTGTAGAAAAAAAAATCTTGGCTTTGTCACTTATTGAAATGTTTGTAACTGAGATTTATCCATGGTGAATGTATGATACATAATTTTTTCCACTGTATTCAATTTATATGATGACAAATTAAATGGGTCAATTGGATTAGTGAGCATCAGTTTTGTGAATGATTATGAGAGTAAACTATATTATGACAATAAAATACATTGAATAGTGAAAATTATAATTTAAACATGCTCCTAAATTTTGGATGTGTGACTTTCGTAGTTGTGAATTTCTTAAATTAACAGTTAGTTATTACTATGAGTAATGTGGTAAGTGTGAGATGTGAATGTCAGTAATAACTGTTAGTTATTACTATCAGTAAAGTCAGAAGTAAATGTGAGACATTAATTGGAATTTGCAGATATCATTTTACATGGGTGGTTATATCTGTTAGTTAAAATTTAGGAGTTTTAATTTTATGGGTTAGTGGGGAAAACGTGAGGGAAATGTGGGAAAAACATGAGCATGAGTATAGGATTTGTACGAGCAGTTATAGGATTAGTTGTGACATAAACATTTCTTAATTTTAGAAATGTAAAATTGCAATAAAATAGTATTCAGACTTTTGACAATTTGGAAAGCTCCTTATCCAAAATTCCCTCGGCAATACATATAGATAGATATAGATGTCTTTTTTTTAGTGGTTCAATCTCATATTCGTGAACTATCTGCACAAAAAAAATAAAATTCTAGACTATACTAATTTTGTTATACCAACTCTATTATTTTTATTATTGTATTAATTGTTATGCTATTTCTCCTCATTTTGTTAGGTCTACATTAATACAAGTTTAATTCTTATTATGTCTCGTGTCCCAGAAAATACAAATTATCCTATTTAGGTGGATACGTCCAACAGATAATCAAATTGATGCTAAAAATTTAGAATGAATAAGTTGCTTTTGCATAACGGTTGTAAAGGTTTCTTGAGACTTTATGAATTAGGTGTCTTGCGTTTGCAAAAAGAATTTCTAGCATATTTTTGTAATGGAAATGGACTTAAAACTTGCTATAGGTTATTTTCCTGCATTTCAATTTTATCATAAAGGGTAATTTGCTGTTCAACCTAATTTTATTTTGATTTTATCCAACTAATAAATTAACTTATGAAAATAGATAATTTATGAAGAAAAGCCATAAGTAGCTGGTGCTTTATTGAAAAATGGATTTATTTTTATTTTATCCAATAAATAAATTTGTTTATGAAAAATGGTACTCTGTTCTTATAATGGAAGAAAGCCATAAAGAGTTAGTGTTTTATTGAAAAATGGGTTTATTTTATTTTGTCCGACAAATAAATTTTTTAATGGAAAAATGGGTACTCTGTTGTTATAATGGAGAAAAGTCATAAAGAGCTAGTGTTTTATTGAAAAACGGGTTTATTTTTATTTTATCCGATAAATAAATTCTTTTATGAAAAAATGGGTACTCTGTTCTTATAATGGAGGAAAGTCATAAAGAATTAGTATTTTATGAGAAAATGGATTTATTTTTATTTTATCCGATAAATAAATTGGTTTGTGAAAATACGAGTACTGTGTTCTTATAATGGAGAAAAATCATAAAGAACTAGTATTTTATTGAAAAATGGATTTATTTTTATTTTATCCGATAAATAAATCCTTTTATGAAAAATGGGTACTCTGTTCTTATAATGGAAGAAAGTCATAAAGAGCTAGTGTTTTATTCGAAAATGAATTTATTTTTATTTTATACAATAAATAAATTGCTTTATGGAAATATGGGTACTCTGTTCTTATAATGCAGGAAAGCCATAAAGAGATAGTGTTTTATTGGAAAACGGATTCATTTTTATTTTATCTGATAAATACATTTTTCTATGCAAAAATGGGTACTCTGTTCTTATAATGCAGGAAAGCCATAAAAAGCTAGTATTTTATTGAAAAACGGGTTTATTTTTATTTTATCTGATAAATAAATTTTTTAGTGGAAAAATGGGTACTCTGTTCCTATAATGGAGGGAAACTATAAAGAGCTAGTGTTTTATTGCAAAATCGATTTATTTTTATTTTATCCAATAAATAAATTTTTTACGGGAAAATGGGTGTTAAAGAGGTGGTATTTGATGGAAACATGATACTTTAGGATACCAATGGATAACAGTTAAAACACAATCACAGATTTGGTATTTTAAAATGATAAAGAATCGGTTCCGCTTGGATTACATATTTTTTGGGGTATTTTTCAAAAACAGCACTATAGTACATATCTGCTATTCCTTTCCCTTTTAGACCAATTCTTTTGACTTATGTGCTTTCTGATAAAAATTTTTCATTATTTTTTTTTAAAATGCAAGAAACAATTTAATTCTGTATAAATCGAAAAATTTACTATTTCAACTATTGGCACTTTGCTCATTCTTTGGAGGTCTGGTAAGAAAGCCGTGAAGAGTTGGTATTTTTATTAATGAGAACTTTTCCATAAATGGCCTGCTTTTTATGATTCCTTTATTATATGTCAAAGTACCAATTTTTAACCAGCGTTTTGCATCTATTTGTTTAGTACTCTAAACAATGATATTCAGCTGTATCTTTCCCTTTCAAACCAACTATTTTGACTTGTGGATTTTTGTACTCTGTGCAAAAAAAATTTCGCTTACTTTTCTTTAAACTGCAACACAAAAAATTTAATTATGTGTAAATTTTAAAAATATTAATTTATTCACATACGATCAAGTATTTATACAAGTATATAAACAGTACTTACCAAGTAAGGTACTCGGTTTTAATCATTAATAAAACATTTTAGTGTTATTTCAAATAACAATAAAATATGGGCTTGGCATAAGTTTTTTAAGCATAATAGAATATTTTTGCCACAAATTAGCATGTTTTTGTCATTAATCAAATTTACTATATTATAAGTAAAAATGATTATTTATGTATAAAAACATACTATTACTTCGAATAAACTTACTCCCTCAAAACTATATTCAGGATAAAAATTGTAATTTATCTCTTTAAAAAGTATGTTTCATAATACTTTCAATTCACCTTTTGGGCTGCAAAAGTTGCTAGCTTATTACGTTAACTTTCTATTTTAGATGACAAACTTACTTCCTTATTTTTACGCATAGTCCTATTCAAGTGGATAAGTCCAACAGGTAATCAAATGGTTGCTAAAATTATTATAACCTATTATATCATGTCTAAAACTGTTTTTTTACCATAACGATAGTTACTACTCCATTTTCTCACATGCTTAAGCTCAATACTTGGTACTAATTTTATATATGTATATAAATTTAATGAAGGCTTGAATCCTTTCGTTTACCTCCACTTTTCCTTCTTCCAAATTATTATCCCCCACGCGTGTGCGATAATCATTTATTATTTCTTAAAATTTCGGTACCTTCTTTACGCACATTTTTTGTCCGAGGCATTTGCAGCATTTTTCCATTGGTAATGGGTACATTTGCAAATACATAAATGCCTCTGGTTTTAACCTGCAATAACACTTCCTGGCCCAACTCGTACGGAAGTCAGTGTGCTTTTTGGTTGTATCCGCAGACAATTCTATCTAATTTCCTCTCCTCGTGCTATGCAAAAATTTAACATCTCCGTTTGGATTGTATGCACCCCAACGCGTGTCGCTCTCTGCAGGCCTTTCTACCATAGACAGGTTCCTACCATAAAGGTGTCCGAAGCCCCAGAGAGACTTTGACTTGGCTATCAACATCTTTGGAAAGAATAACCCACTATTGCTCGGTTGCATTGACAAGTCAACAACGGAAAACTATTGAAAACTCAAGTTTTGTTTCTCATTTATGATTTTAGGCCATGATGTAATCGGTCTGGGCATTAATTTGAGTGGAATTTTGATTGGAATCTAATTAGGATAAGAATATATTCATTTTTGGCCTGATTAATGACAAATAAAAACTCGTATGACTTATTACTAGTCTCAGCTTGATTTTAATAAGTATATTTAATGTACAAGAGAAAGATCCACAAAGAACAATAGGAACAAATCTTCTTGTTCTCACTCACCTTGTCAAATTCATAGTTCGTGCTTCAGATTTTCCCCAATAATTTGTTTTTTCCCCTACGATCCGGATCGCGATTTTGACAGCACTGAACAAATCACTCTTTTTAAGCTCATATGCTAAGATTTAACTCTTATTGCTATCGCTGAAGCACTTATTTAGTAAGATTTTTTTTTTGTTGCACAATGTAGTAAAATTAGTAAAGCCAGAAAATATGAAAAAAAGAAACATTAAAGTTGTTTTTTTGATGCTTTTATTTCTTTTTTTTTTAAATAGTTTTCTTGGTTATTATTCCTTTGAAAAATTTTTTTAAGGGAGACGAGGGATTTTCTTCCTTTTGAATGATTGAATTGCACTTGTAAGAAAATTATTGAATTCTAATTCTAAGATATTTTCTTTATCATTTTTTGGAATCTAATTCTTGGATTGGTTGTGTAAAACTTGTAGAAATGGGGTCCATATATTGCAATTTAGGAGTGTAGTAGATAATTATAATGCAAATGGCACAACTGTGAGTAAATTGTGTGAGTTTCTGTTCATATAATAATATCTCCATAAAATGGAAAAATTGGTTAAGGCATCTCCTCCTCTCCAACCCTTTCCTCTTGCAGCCAACTTTCTTCCTCCCACAGGGGAGGAAGGCCTACTTCTCCATCCCTCTAATTTCTTTCTTCTTTTCTTATTTTGTTTAAATAGCAGCTTCTCTTAAGTTTTGTTTAATAGAAGTGTTCTCTCACTCTTAAATTTCTTATTGATAGTTTTATCTCTCCTAAATTCTTTTAATAGGAATTTTGTTCTCTCCTTGGATTTCTTTTTTGAGAGTTTTGCATTTTTTTTGATATTTTCCTCATTAGATCTGAAATTTCTAAATTTTGTTTTGTTACATCTAAAATTCTCAAATCTGTTATGCCAAATCTAACTTTCTGTATGGGCCAAGTTTGTTTAACATCAAATCTGACAGTTCAAGACATGCACAGAACACTGCCATGCATAGAATGGAGCTGCAGTAGTGAGTCATCTGATACAAAAACATTTTGGGTTATTTCATGGTGGTATCTTTTAATATTCAAATCTATTCCTAATTTTTTATACCTGTTGTAACAGATCTATTATTCATGCTACATGTTAGTTTAATATATCTTCTGCTATTAATGCAGATTATGATAGTGAATTATGAAATTCTTTTTTTAAAAAAAATGATAAAATGGGTATCTTAAAAAATTTAATTGTTTTTAAGAAATTTGTTAAACAAGAACTTTTAAAGCTATTTTCCATAAAAGTTAGAATAATTTGTTACCAAATCAATGCCAAATATCTTTCTTGTTATCTTTTTTTTTTTTTTGTTTCCTTTCAAACTAAAAAAAAAATTGAAAGCAGTAAACTTTTCAAAACTTAATTAAATTAAGGAAAAACTATACAAATAACCCCCTACGTATAGCATTTATAGTTATTTACTTTCTCACTTATAAAATGATACAAATTCATCCCTCACATATACAAATTACACCATTTTAGTCTCAAAACCCACATCGATCATTGGGGGGGTTTGGGGTTAGGTTATTAGTTCCCTGGGTGGTCTCAAGAGTTGCCGGCTTTTGAGGTTTACCTGGGATTAAAGGTTAGTGATTTAATTCTGATTTCTTCTGTTGAAAGTCTCAAAACCCATTTCAGAAATCTTTTTGCACTAAAAATACAGCATGACCACACATGCTTATAGTTTTAGGGGCAAAATAAATATTACACAAGCACGATTTATCAATACCATTTTTCATTTTGTTCTTTTATTGTTTTCCTGGCAATTACAAGTTTTATTGGTGATCAATATGCTTCATTTTTTTGGTAATTAGACTTCTTTTATTGTTGTCCCCAATTAAGATAGATGATTTTCAGTTTAAATATCTTTGAAGCAATTGGTGAATCTTTTATGCTAATTAATTTTCTTAAAAAAAGTGTTGGAAAATCTTTCAATCATTTAATTAGTTAATTATAATAGCATTTGAACAAAAATTTTAGTGAGTAAACTAAAGCGAATGGTCTGTGAATAGATTCCAAGTTCTAACAACTTCCCCTCTAGTAGGTTGCCAGCTACTCTCTCCTCTTAGGATATCTCCACTAGGATTGGATTGTTTTTCACCAACTTGTTTTTCAACTACAATACTATAGTAATGCATTCCAAAAATAATTCTAAAAACATCTAACTCATATATATATATATATATATAGCATATTCAAATACAACTAAAAAAATTAAAATAAAATAATATCTACTAGTGTCCACTACCATCTAACACCACCACTACTACCAACCCCCGTTACCACCCCCTTCCTCCTTCCTTCTCCTCCCTCCCCTCCTCTCCCTTCTCCCCCAATTGCAAAACCTTCTCCTTCCCTTATAGAAGGGTCACCACCTTCGATAGTGACCATATCTCGCCAGATCTGGTCACGACTAGGGGGCAGGTTGTGATTGGAACGTTCCATCGCGAAAGAGGGATAGGGTCTAGGGTGAAGGGAGGGACGGGGAGGGAGGAGGAAGGAGGGAGAAGGAAGAAGGAAGGAGAAGGAAAGAGGAGAAATGATAGGGTGCATTTTAGTGGGATATTTTGGGTAATACTGCACAATTATTTGACTAAATATTGCACTAATTGGGTGGATTCTACTCAAAAGTGGTGTTTGGTGTTAATTGCAGGAATTGATGCTGAAAAGTGTTTAGAATCGCCGGATTTCCGTGGTTTGTCGCACGTGGGGCACCTCAAGACTACAACTTTGGGAAGCAGTGGGCCCGCTTAAGAAGCTGAAGAAATTAAATTGTAATAGGTTTTCTTTTATTTTAGGGAGTTTTGATATTTGAATATCAATTTTCGGAAAGGAGTAAAAAGAAACGAGAATTGGGGAACCATTTTGTTTTCCTCTCTGGTGGGGCGGGCGGAGTAGAAGGAAACCAATTCCTTTAATTTCGTGGCTGCCAACGTAAGAAGGGGAGATTGAGACTTCTAGGAAACAGCTTCTTGATTTCGTTTTTGGCCTCGTAAAACAATGGGGAGAAAAAGCAACAAGGGAGCCACCATCATTGACCTTGTGTATTGCTTTTCCATCTTTTGTTGACCGAATTGAAGAAACCAAAAAGCATTTTCTCGTATGTTTTGTGAGAAACCAACAAGAGCCGCAATTGTGGACCATTGGAATTGCTTTTCACTTGGCTTTGATCGAAATTGAAAGAGAGTTTCAGATTCTCTTTTACGTTGCTCTGGAGACAATTGGAAGCGATCAAATCCCTTATTCTTTCCTCCTGTTATTGACCGAAATTGGAAAAATCGATTGGAAAACTTTTCCCAATTCCCCACGCGTGGTTCGTTCTCCATTAATGGAGAACTAAATCCCTAATTCTAGTCAAGGAGGTAATTGACGATTTGGTTCAGTAATTGCTGTGAGATCTAAACAATTTTTAATTGTTTCCTTTATTTATTGGTATTTTTATGTTTCCTGCTTTTAATTATTATAGCTCTTGTGCATGATTGATTAGTGCGCAATAATTAATTATTCATATGGGCTATTTTGCTAATTAGGGGTAATTGAATCCGTAATTGTTCGAATATCTCTATCTCAGTAGCAACTGGTGTAATTGAGTTTATGTCAGGGAAACATACGATCTAACGTAAACAAACCCTCGTAGCGTGTTTGTTAGTTAGAATTGGATCTTTCTAATCATTAATGCAATCTAGAAATTAAATCATACGGTCGTACCTAGGGTTGTTTCCGGGTTAGAGAAATAGTTAATGGTAGTACCTTAACTATCGAGAAATTAAGAAAAGATTGGTTGTTTATCGCGTGCATGACAACTATAACTAATCTATTGATAAATGTTGGAATTATCTATGAATCGATGATCGGTGCGTGAACTATTTCTGAAGTGTACCCTTAGCTAGAGTTTTTCCGATTATTTCTTTTAATTAATTATTTTCTGTAATTAATTTATTTAGTTAGCATTTTAATCTTAAAAACCCCCATTTGTCTTGACTCGAAAGGAAATAAATTTCTCCCCAATCCCTGAGGAGACGACTTTGCTTGTCACTGTCTACTAGTTAGTGAATTTAGTCAGATAATTAATTCGGGTATATCGGATTAAGCAAACTCTTCGGGAATAGGGTGAATCAAGTAATCCATTGCACATCTAGAGTCCCTGCTCCAGTACCTAAAATTGATTATTGACTACTTTTGGTGGTAGTTAGGTTTTATTTATTATTATTGCACAGGTTCGACATCTATCAATTTTTGGCGCCGTTGCCGGGAACTGCCATTTGAATTATTTATTTCTTTTTTAGTTTAGTTTCTTCTTGATATTTTTGCTAGTTTATGCCCCGTTCTTCTTGCACAGGTGAATTGATATACGACGCTGAGGTTGAAAAGGCAGCGCGTAGGCGAAGGCAAGAGACCAGGAGACGAAAAAAATGGCAATCATCTACTGCAACCGAGTTAGTAGAGGACGGATATAATATGGCAAACAACCAAATACTAAGTGAGCTGGCTGCCCCGGAGTTGACTCACCAACCTTTGTGCATTACATTCTCAACTTTGGCTGAGAATACCGCCTTCGAGTTAAAGTCGGGGTTGATTCACCTCTTACCCTCGTTCCATGGTCTCTCTGGTGAAGAACCCCACAAACACGTCAAGGAGTTCAAAATGGTTTGCTCTAACATGAAACCTCCTGGGGTCACTGAGGAACAAATTAGGTTAAGAGCCTTCCCTTTCTCTCTCAAGAATGCAGCTAAAGACTGGCTATACTACCTACCCACAGGTAGTATTACCACATGGGCACAATTAAAAAAGAAGTTTTTAGAAAAATTCGTCCCTGCATCCCGGGCTGTGAGTCCGAGGAAGGAGCTGTGCAGCATTAAGTAGTATCCCGAGGAGTCCTTGTATGACTATTGGGAAAGGTTCAATAAGTTGTGCACTAGATGCCCGCAGTATCAAATTAGTAAACAACTATTGATCTAGTACTTCTATGAAGGGCTCCAGTCAACTAACAGGAGTATCATTGACGCTGCGAGTGGAGGAGCACTGGCAAACAAGACACCGAAGGAAGCATGGGAGTTTATTGAAGCCATGGCAAAAAAACTCTCAGTAATTTGGATTCCGTGAGAGCAATCCCACCCGTAGGGTCAACGAGGTAAAGACGTCATCCATTCAGCAACAACTGTCTGAATTGACGTCTGTTGTTAGACAATTAGCCACGGGGAATATGCAGTGAGTGAAGGTCTGTGGAATCTGTACAAGCGTGGACCACTATGCTGACACATGTCTCCTTTCGCAAGAAGATGGGGCGGAACATGTAAACATGGCCGGAGGCGTGCCCCGTGCCCCGTAGGTAGTATAACCCGTACTCCAACACGTACAACTCCGATTGGAGAGACCATCCCAATTTCAGCTATGAGAGCAGGTCACAGAATTCATTCTCAAATCATCCACCAGGGTTTTAGCAACCATGGCAACCAAAGCCTCAACCTTCATCCTCCAACTCAGGAAACTCTTAGGAGAATATTGTCAAGAGTCTGGCCACGACTACCACTCAGCTCTAACAAGAAACTAGTTGGTCACAACTACTGCTCAACTCCAGCAAGAAACTAGATTCTTGGCCATGAGCGCTACTCAGTTCCAGCAAGATACCAAACAAGGCATGAAAGATATGGAGACTCGAATGAGCCAAATGGAAACTGCCATTAATCACCTGGAGTCCCACATTTATGGAAAATTGCCATCGCAACCCGAGATAAATCCCAAAAATGTAAGTGCCATGACACTGAGAAGTGGCAAGGAAGTGGAGGGGCCTAAAATGGGAAATCCGAAAAGTAAAAGTGAGGAGGAGATAGAAAAGGAGATTGAAGAGAAAGGACGCATTCGCGAAAATCCTAAGATAACATTCACTCATTCACCCCCTATTAAATCTGACTTACCTCCTTTTTCTTACAGGTTGGAAAAGACAAAGAAAGTAGAGAAGGAAAAAGAGCTTTTGGATGTGTTCCGGAAAGTGGAGATCAACATTCCCTTGTTGGATGCAATCAAGCAGATACCAAAGTACGCCAAGTTTTTAAACGATTTGTGCACTCACAAAAGGAAGTTACGAGGGTGATGAAAGAGTGGTGGTGGGAGAAAATGTGTCAGTTATACTCCAAAAGAAACTCCCATCAAAGTGTGGGGACCCAGGTATGTTCACAATGCCATGTAAAATAGGAGGTACCCCAATTAGGAAAGCGATGTTGGATTTAGGGGCATCGATAAATGTAATGCCTAAAACTATTTATGCATCTCTTAATCTTGGGCCAGTAAAAGACACAAGCATTATAATCTAACTTGCTGACCATACCAATGCTTATCCAGAAGGGTTAGTTGAAGATGTTTGGTACAGCTCAATGAGTTAGTCTTCTCAACAGATTTTTATGGCCTAGATATGGGAGATGAGAGGTCATTAAATTCGTCACCTATTTTGTTAGGTAGACCATTTTTAAGTACTGTTAGAACAAAAATAGATGTGAATGAAGGTATTTTGTTGATGAAATTTAATAGAGAAATTGTAAATTTTAATATTTTTGATGCGATGAAATACCCAGAGGAATCTAATTCTGTTTTTGCTTTGAGTGTTATTGAGCCCCTTGTACAGGAAACATTTGAACTGGATAGGGAGGACACATTGGAAGTGGCTTTCGCGAAGCACATTGAGTTGGGGGCAACTCTTAGTATGGAAATAAGTGATGAGTTGTATCGTGCGGTTGAAGCACTACACTCACTTCCACCAATTTCCTCAAGGTATGAGATCCCTTCTATATTTGTACCTGAAACTCATACGAAATTGTTGCCTTCTGTTATGCAGGCACCCGAGCTGGAGTTTAAACCTCTCCCAAAGCACTTGAAGTATGCATTTCTCGGGGACAAGAGGACACTACTGGTGATAATTTCTGCACACTTGTCACCGAGTCAAGAAGACAACCTAGTTCGTCTTTTTCGAGATCATAAGGAAGCGATTGGGTGGAGTATAGCAGACATCAAAGGAATCAGCCCGTCCTTATGCATGCACCGGATACGGCTTGAGGATGATGCAAAGCCGGTAAGACAGGCGCAACGGAAATTGAACCCACTAATGATGGAAGTGGTAAAGAAGAAGATACTTAAACTCCTGGAAGTGGGAATCATCTTCGCCATCTCAGACAGTCCATGGGTGAGTCCAATTCAAGTAGTCCCGAAAAAGGCAAGAGTAACGGTAGAAGAGAACCAGGAAGGTGAGATGGTCCCAGTGAGAAACTCTACAGGATGGCGCCAGTGCATCGACTACCGGCGATTGAATGCAGTGACGAAAAAGTATCACTTCCCTCTCCTTTTTATTGATCAGATGATAGAGAGGTTGGCTGATCGTATTAACTATTGTTTTCTTGATGGCTTTTCAGGATACTTCCAAATCGCGATAGCACCGGAGGATTAGAAGAAAACTACATTTACCTGCCCATTTAGCATGTTTGCCTACCAGAAGTTACTTTTCGACCTCTACAATGCTCCAGCAACTTTCCAGAAATGTATGGTAAGTATATTCTCCAAATATGTAGAAAAGATTATTGAGGTGTTTATGGATGATTTTAGTGTATATGGGGATAATTTTGAAGAATGCCTTGATAATTTAGTTTTAATTTTAAAAAGATGCATAGAAACAAATTTAATCCTTAATTGGGAGAAATGCCACTTTATGGTGAAACATGATATTGTTTTAGAACATGTAGTGTCGACTAGGGGAATAGAAGTAGATTAAGCAAAAGTCGACTTTATTTCTGCTTTACCTTACCCCGTAAGTGTACGGGAAGTACGTTCTTTTTTGGGTCATGCAGGGTTCTATAGGAGATTCATCAAGGACTTTTCAAAAATTGAAACACCCTTGTTCAAATTATTGCAGAAGGACGTAGCATTTGACTTCACCAATGAGTGCAAAGTGGCCTTTGATAAATTGAAGGGTCATTGACATCACTACTCATCATTCAACCCCCAGACTGGAGCCTCCCATACGAAATAATATGCAACGCGAGTGATTACGCAGTGGGAGCAGTGTTGGGCCAAAGAATTGGCATGGCGGCACATGCAGTCTACTATGCATCAAAGGCGTTGAACGGAGCTCAACTTAACTACTCTACAACGGAGAAAGAATTACTAATTGTTGTTTTTGCATTAGAAAAGTTTAGACCTTATTTATTGGGTGTCAAAGTAATAGTTTTCTGTGATCATGCAGTCTTAAGGTACTTGATGACGAATAAGAATACAAAATCGAAACTCATCAGATGGATCCTGCTCCTGCAAGAGTTCAACTTGGAGATTAAAAATAAAAGTGGGACAGAGAACTTGGTTGCTAATTACTTGAGCCGCTTGCTTGCACATAAGGAGAAGCAGCCATTGAGAGAGACATTTCCAGAGGAGCAACTACTTGTTGTTGACTCGTCGGCACCCTGGTATGCTGATATTGTAAATTTCTTAGTAACTAGTCAATTGCTTGTAGGTTAGCCAAAAGTTTGGAAAGACAAGTTGAAAAATAATGCCAAATACTACGTTTGGGACAACCCCTACCTTTGGAAGCAATGTTCGGATCAAGTACTGAGAAGATGTGTAGGTATAGGTGAAGTCCACTCCATTTTAAATTTCTGTCATTCGTTTGCATGTGGAGGGCATTTTGGGCCTAAACGAGCAGTTCGTAAGGTGTTAGAAAGTGGTTTTTATTGGCCCACCTTTTTTAAAGATGCGTATTTATTTTGTAAATTATGTGATAATTGTCAAAGGGTGGAAAATATTTTTCATAGGGACCAAATGCTTCAAACCCCCATGTTGTTTGTTGAAATTTTTTATGTTTGAGGAATAGATTTTATGAGTCTTTTTCCTTCGTCTTTTGGTTTCCTATACATTTTACTTGCCGTTGATTATGTCTCTAAGTGGGTGAAGGCAAAAGTCACCCGTACTAATGATTCTAAAGTGGTTGCAGAGTTTCTAAGATCTAACATTTTTATCCGTTTTGGGATGCCAAGAACTGTGATAAATGATAGGAGCACACACTTTTGTAATAAGACTGTTGCTGCCCTGTTCCGAAATTATGGCGTACTCCACAAAGTATTAGCGTCGTACCACCCGCAGACAAATAATCAAAACGAAGTGTCAAACAGGGAGATCAAATCAATTTTGGAGAAGATGGTGCGCCCAGATAGAAAGGATTGGAGTTTAAAGTTAGAAAATGTACTATAGGCGTACCGCACCGCGTATAAGACACCAATTGAGATGTCCCCGTATAGACTAATCTTCGGTAAGGCTTGTCATCTTCCTGTGGAGTTCGAACATAGGGCATTCTGGGCGGTGAAACAGTGTAACATGGATCTTGAAGAAGCGGGGGTCCAAAGGAAATTGCAGCTATAAGAATTAGAAGAGATTAGCAATAAGACATACAAGAATGCCACGATTTATAAGGAGAATAGCAAAATATTCCATGATCAGCAAGTCTCAAGGAAATCATTTGTGGTGGGGCAAAAAGTTCTCTTGTATCACTTGAGACTTAAACTTTTTTCCGGTAAGTTGCGTTCTCGTTGGATTGGTCCATTTGTTGTTTCTAATGTGTTTCATTATGGTGCAGTGGAGATCCAAAATTTAAACACGGAGAAGAAGTTTGTAGTGAATGGCCATCGTTTTAAACTTTATTATGAAGGATTCTCTGTTGAGAAAGTCGAAGTCGTACACCTCAAAGATCCAATTTATCTTGCTTGAGAATTCCGGCCATGTCTAGCCAAAAACGTTGAAGAAAGGCGCTAATTGGGAGGCAACCCAAGGCTACTTATTTTAGTTTTTATATATTTTTGAAGTTTTTGTTAAGTGTTGGTGTCATTTAGTAGTATGTTGTTTTATGGCAGGAAGATGACAGTTAGACGTGCTCACGCTATGTGGTCACGTCTAAGGAAAAGAGTTGGAAGGCGACGGTCAGAAGACTCTATAACAGTTAAACGTGCCCACGCCAGGTGATCACGTTTAAGGGAAGAAATTCTCGTCCGCGGTCAGAAGACTCTACAGTAGTTAGGCGTGCCCACGTCAGGTGGTCACGCCTAAGGAACTCAATTTCCGAAAATTGGTCAAAAAACTCTATAGTAGTTAAGCGTGCCCAAATCAGGTGATCACGCTTAAGGATCAAAAATTTTTGATAGGTGGTCAGAAGACTAGAAGGCAGTTGGGCGTGTCCAAGCCTAAGACAGAGGTTCTTTGTTATATATATATATATATATATATATATATATATAAAGGAAAGAAAAAGGGTTCGAAAAGACGAAATTGCTCTCACTTCAAAAAAATATATAAAAAAACCAATAATAATAAATAATTAAAAAAAGGTGGGAGAGCCCACGGTTGCCCTAGCTTTCTTCTCTTTCTTTCTTTTCTTTTTCTTTCTTATTTTTCTTTCTTTCTTCTTTCTTTTCTTTTTCTTCTTCTTCTTTCTTTCTTCTCCACCTGCCGCCGCCCTTTGTCGCCTGTCTGTCGCCAACCTTGCGTGCGCCTCAGCCAGCAGGAGCAAAGCTGCCCGCACTCGCACGCACACCAGCTTGAACCAGCGTAGCTCCAGCGCCGCATCGCTCGCGCCCCTACGCGCTCAGCTCCCACCAGCAGCAGCCAGGCGTGCAGTCCCGCGCTCCAGCTCCTGTCCGTAACCCAGCTCGTACCAAGGCGAGCTTGACCAGCACGCCCCCTGCTCGTGCTCCAGCGCGCACCACTGCTCAGCCAAGCGTGCGCCATCCCCCTCTGCCCGCACGTCCGGCGCCATCCCAGCTCGCAGCAGCCCTCATGCAACCCCAACGCGCCTTCTCTTTCGTGAGCCCCAGGCGCGACCAGCAGCTTCAACCCATGGCGCGCGTGAGCACCAGCGCGCCCAATGCGCCTTCTCCACCTGTGCACTCACGACCAGCCCACCAGCTCCGATTCGCGTGCGCCAGACCAGACCTTCCGCACCCACAGCGCACGCCCTTCTGCGCCTCTGCCCATGCGCATCGCCTTCCTTTACCACCATGTCGTCTCTGTTGCTCTGCCGTACCCATTGCTTGCTTCCAAACTCCGGTGATTTCTTTCTTTAATTTTTTGTCACTTTAGCTGATGCTAGATTTCCAATTTCTGAGTAGCTGAGGACATATTTTAACTTTTTAGCTGAGGCCAGATATTTTGATTTGCTAGCTGATGACAGACGTTTTGTGCTTAATTTCGGTGCTGTGATTTTATTTGTGGCTGTTGTTGAAAATTTGTTAAATTTTGGGGTTAAACCGGTGATATTTGGGGGAATTTTGCTGTTCTCATCTATTTAATTAGTTTTTATAGTTTTTAGTGCCCGTTTCTTCAATTGTCGGTGTTTGGGAGCTGTGTTTGGGACCCCTTGTTTAGTGGCTGCCTGGTGACTTCTTTTGAGTATTTTTGCCCTGTCTTCGCCCTGTTCACTGATAACCAATGATTAAACCAAAAAATAAGGGCAAAAATAGACCTTCCACCTCTACCCCACAGCCTACTGTGCCCTTGAGTGGGCCTTTCCAGGCGACTGCTTCAAGAGGACACCGGACTCGCCTTGGACGGAATAGGGAGGTTCACATCTCCTCTCCGGTCCATTTCGGCAGCTATTTGACCTTTTCTAGGGTCGCCGATAGGGAAAGGTACGCCACTGCTTGCACAAGGAAAATAATTCCTTGTAAATATATCCACGACCCTACACTTGATCTCCTAAATCTTAGGGATGAGGTTGCTAAGCAACTAGCTGCCATAGGTTGGACCCGTTATGCTGCTATTATTTTACTTGCTTTTACTGAGTTAATTTGGAAATTATATGCCACATTTGAATTTAATGTCCCTGACGAATTCTCCGGTAATACTCCGGGGGTGGTGCGTTTTAGATTAATGGGTACGAAATTTACACAGTCTATCACAAAGTTTAATTTGACCCTTGGTTTCATTGTCATTCCCTACTCCCAGAGTGAGCAATATATGGCAAGTCCGTGCGAATACACGGAGCCATTTTATCCCATAACACTGGTTATTGGAAAGAATTATCGGTTGACCGATAAAACTATGATCCGAGCCAATCTAAGGCATCTTTTTTCAAGAGCCCTGCCTACCGCTATTTGCATAGATATATGGCTTATAGTTTCTCTGGTAGAAAGGATAGTTCGGGTACTTTAACCAAACCCGAGTTCTTTTTCATTTGGTGCATAATTCCTCAGATTAAGGTCAATTTGGGTTGTTGGTTTGCCTCTCACCTCCGAACTGTCTTAAGTAAGAAAAATAAGCCATTAATCTTGGGTTCATATATCATTCAGTTGGCTGTAAATCTTGGGATTTTGGACTTGAATAATCATAATCTGCATCGAGCTTGTACTATGGAACCCTGGATTTGATTTGTTTGGAAAAGATGGGTTTAATGCAACAGGTAAATGGAGTATTCCAATTTTCTCCCCCGGGGCCGATCCAGGTTCCTCCGAAGTGCAGAGCTTCCAAATCTGCTACCTCAAAGGCCGGTGGTCCTTCTACGGATGCCCCCGGACCTTCCTCTTCAGCACCTCCACCGTCTTCCTCCGCCGATAGCCAGTTTTCAGCCCTTTGCTTCCAGCTACACCACATGGATACTCGATTGGAGCGAATGGAGCGTCAAATAGCCGGAATGGCGCAGAACTTGGCTCAGTACTTCCACCACATGGGTTTCCGCCCACCTTTTCCTTCGGAGCCTTAAGTCATTTCTGCCCTCCTCCATGTTAAGGAAAGTGTCATTGCTCTAATACCTCTGTTTTGATCTTTATTTGCTTACATTGGGGGCAATATAAGGTTTAAGCGCGGGGGAGAGTTAACTATGCTTTTAGTGGTGTTTTTAGTTGTTTGATTTGATTTTTCCTTGCCTTAGTAGTTCTTTGCCTTAAACGGTGATGAATGTAATTGGGATATGAGTATAAGTGGTACATTCATGCCATGAGGTGTTCGATTTTTCTCAATGATGAATTGATTGATGAATATGTTGAATTTGACCACTTGTGCGATTTTTTAGCCTAATTTTTCTTTTGTTGAGTGGTTAGTGCACATGGTTTGTCATTCTAGAACTTGCTCGATTATGCATGTCAAGACCACATTTAAATGATTTTAATGCATTAAAATGATAAGGCACTTAGGATTGAACCATTTTTTGGGCTTTCTTAAAAACCAACCTTTAGTTTATCTACCCTTAGTGAGCCAAGTTGAGCCTCAACCTTTTTTTTTCGTTTAATACCCTATTTGTTAACCGTAAAACCTCTTTTTAGACTTTCTTTTTTTGAACCCCGTGTTGAACAAGTGCTTTGATTTCATTGCATAGGAATTTGGAATATTATTTGAAAAGTAGTGTGTGTGTGTATATATATAGAAGAGAGAAGAAAAGAGAAAAAAAATGCAAGTAATCAACAAGTGGAGTTGATTTTTATGGTGTTGGTACTTATTCAAAGAAAAAAAAAGAAGAAGAAAAAAGGAGAAGAAAAATATATGAGAAAGAAAAGAGAAAGAAAAGAAGTTGAAATCAAGTGCCGCCTATTACTTTACTTGTTGGGTTGTTGAGGTGCCTTGAAGGTTCAAATGTGCAAGAACTTGTGCAATAACTTTCTGAGCATTTTCTTTAACATTTTTACACCCTTTAAATCCTTTGTATCCTAGAAAAAAGGAGAAGAAAAATATATGAGAAAAAAAAGAGAAAGAAAAGAAGTTGAAATCAAGTGCCGCCTATTACTTTACTTGTTTGGGTTGTTGAGGTGCCTTGAAGGTTCAAATGTGCAAGAACTTATGCAATGACTTTCTGAGTATTTTCTTTAACATTTTTACACTCTTTAAATCCTTTGTATCCTACCCTTTCACCCGAGCCCCATTACAACCTTTGAAAAGTCCCTTTGATTGACACATTTAAATTCATAAGTAAGTGGTGGCAATAGATATATGAGCAAATTTATGGTAATGTCATTCTATTATGTCGATTTGAGAGTCATCTTATATACATATCCTATACACTTTGAACTGAATGAGTGCACTTTAAAATGTGAGAATTGTCGATTTGGTATATTCTGATTTCGATGAGGTTATTGGGGAGTTTAGAATGCCGTTTTTGGTATGAACTACTGCGAATTGCTTGGTATCTTGATTGCACTTCTGAGTTAATTATGTTTGAGGGCAACCATAGTTTAGATGTGGGGGAGATTGATAGGGTGCATTTTAATGGGATATTTTGGGTAATACTGTACAATTATTTGACTAAATATTGCACTAATTGGGTGAATTCTACTCAGAAGTGGTGTTTGGTGTTAATTGCAGGAATTGATGCTGAAAAGTGCTTAGAATCGCCGGATTTCCGTGGTTCGTCGCACGTGGGGCACTTCAAGACTACAACTTTGGGAAGCAGTGGGGTCCGCTTAAGAAGCTGAAGAAATTAAATTGTAATAGGTTTTCTTTTATTTTAGGGAGTTTTGATATTTGAATATCAATTTTCGGAAAGGAGTAAAAAGAAATGAGAATTAGGGAACCGTTTTGTTTTCCTCTCTGGTGGGGCTGGCGAAGTAGAAGGAAACCAATTCCTTTAATTTCATGGCTACCAACGTAAGAAGGGGAGATTGAGACTTCTAGGAAACGGCTTCTTGATTTCGTTTTTGGCCTTGTAAAACAATGGGGAGAAAAAGCAACAAGGGAGCCACTATCGTTGACCTTGTGTATTGCTTTTCCATCTTTTATTGACCGAATTGAAGAAACCAAAAAGCATTTTCTCGTATGTTTTGTGAGAAACCAACAAGAGTCGCAATTGTGGACCATTGGAATTGCTTTTTACTTGGCTTTGATCGAAATTGAAAGAGAGTTTCAGATTCTCTTTTACGTTGCTCTGGAGACAATTGGAAGCGATCAAATCCCTTATTCTTTGCTCCTGTTGTTGACCGAAATTGGGAAAATCGATTGGAAAACTTTTCCCAATTCCCCACGCGCGGTTCGTTCTCCATTAATGGAGAACTAAATCCCTAATTCTAGTCAAAGGGGCAACTGACGATTTGGTTCGGCAATTACTGTGAGATCTAAACCATTTTTAATTATTTCCTTCATTTATTGGTATTTTCATGTTTCCTGCTTTTAATTGTTATAGCTCTTGTGCATGATTGATTAGTGCGCAATAATTAATTATTCATATAGGCTATTTTATTAATTAGGGGTAATTGAATCCGTAATTGTTCGAATATCTCTATCTCAGTAGCAACTGGTGTAATTGGGTTTATGTCAGGGAAACATACGATCTAATTTAAACAAACCCTCATAGCGTGTTTGTTAGTTAGGATTGGGCCTTTCTAATTATTAATGCAATCTAGAAATTAAATACTACAGTCGTACCTAGGATTGTTTCTGGATTAGAGAAATAGGTAATGGTCGTACCTTAACTATCGAGAAATTAAAGAAAGACTGGTTGTTTATTGCGTGCATGACAACTATAACTAATCTATTGATAAATGTTGGAATTATCTGTGAATCGATGATCGGTGCGCGTGAACCATTTTTGAAGTGTACCCTTGGCTAGAGTTTTTCCGATTATTTCTTTTAATTAATTATTTTCTGCATTTAATTTATTTAGTTAGCATTTTAATCTTGAAAACCCCATTTGTCTTGACTCGAAAGGAAATAAATTTCTCCCCAGTCCCTGAGGAGACGACCCTGCTTGCCACTGTCTACTAGTTAGTGAATTTAGTCAGATAATTAATTTGGGTATATCGGATTAAGTAAACTCTTCGGGAACAGGGTGAATCAAGTAACCCATTGCATAGCTAGAGTCCCTGCTCCAGTACCTAAAATTGATTATTGACTACTTTTGGTGGTAATTAAGTTTTATTTATTATTATTACACAGGTTCGGCACCTGTCAAGAAAGGAGGAAGAAAGGGGGGAAAGAGAGAGGAAAAAGAGAGAAGGAGAGAGGGGGTGACGAGTGGGTAATTTTTTTTTTAATTTTTAAAAAATGCTCCAATAATATTTAAAGTTTTAATAACACTCCAATAAACAACTATAGTAATATTTTTTCTTAGACACCATTTATGAAAAACAGTTCCAAAAGATGATATTCTTCTTTTTTTTTTTTTTTTACAATTTCTCTTCCTCTCAACTCTCACAATGGCTCATCCTCCTCCTCCATCATCTTCGTTTTAATATTAATTGCCAACCTTTCTCTTGGCCTCTTTCACACAAACCCAAAAAAGAGATCCATCTTGTTATTTGAAGTTTTTGATATGTCTTTATTCAAAAATGTCTCTTTGATTTGTCGCTTACTTTGATAAATGAAATTGGAATTAGAGAAGGAATTTATGGAAAACTATACACAGCGAGAGGTCAAGTTGGATGGTAGAATATCATCTTGTTTTTTGCTATGTTTGTTATACCTGGGCATTTGAACCCAGAAAATGTATATCCATGAGTTTTAATTTTACTGTCCCTTTTATCCATTTGATTTGGCATGAATAAACAACTTTTAGCTGGAACCATATGCCTTACTTTATTCAAGGTGCAAAAGCAATCATGTGTGTAAGAAACCTTTTTAGTTGATGATTCGTGACTGTATATACTTTTTTTTTTTAATTATACATGTGAAAAAGTAATGGACAAAAAGTTCCATATATATAAGGATTCTAACATGTTAATTCTTGATTAGCTTTATATTTTCTTGACAGGTTTTAAAATATTTTTTAAGTTTTTTGAGCGATTTATTAATCGAAGAATTTTTTATACAGTTTAGGAAATTTTTAAGAACAGGTTGATATTTAAACAAGTTCTTAAGAACGAGAAGACTACTTTGTACTTTGTTTTCAAGTATATGGACACTAACCTCAAAATATTCCTCCAAACATTACAAAAAATATTAGAAATTGGCTTTAAGTAGATGTGGTTGCATATGTGATTTTCGATTTCGATTAAAATCAAAACTCTGATGTATTAGTGTGCGAAGGTATTACAACCTGTCATGGCAATGGTGGTTTGCTAGGTAGAGATGCTTTATTTTTTTTTTAAATTTTTGACTTTTTATTATAAAGTTGTTGAGTGTGAAATTCTTTGGCTCCTATTAGAACTAGATCTGGATTTTATGATTTAGGTATAGGAGTCTCGTTATTTTTGATGGACCACGAACCAATGATGCTTGAAATAGCATATTCTTAGACATTAATTAATTATAAGCATGCAACAAAATGATTATCTTATCGTCTTAACTTCGTAAGTGTATAACTAACGATTGTTTTACTGTGGTTATAATTTAGGGCATGCCTCACACTTCATGCATAAATTATTGCAATACTTGTAGACATATGTTTCAAATGGTTTTAGTTAAAAATTGGGGTAAATAACTAATGAAGGTATGTATCAATACTACGTACTTTTATGGATTTTGAATTTTTTTTGTCTCCCCTTCATATTAGAACCTAATTTCCAAGGACAACTGATTAATTTTTATAATGTTCATGTATGTAAATAATTTTATCACAAAATCTAAATAATTTTATATAATACATATTTCATTCCAAACTTAATTGATAATCTATTGAAATGTAAAATATATATATATATATATATGTTAGATTATCAATCCAATTTATATATAATATAATTGAGTATTTTATAATTAATATATGTGAAAGAAAAGGAGAGAACTCATGATCAATTAATCATTCATAGTGCTAAATCATAAGCGCATGTAGTATGCCCAATTTGAGACCAACTATAAATCCAAAACAGAAGAAAGATAATATATATCTATATATATATATATATATATATATATATACATACATGAAAGTAGCTATTTTAATCACTGTGTTTCTCACTCTTATGTAGCATGCCTAATTGAAGAAAATTAACAGGTTATGGATCACTTAGATTTTACCTGTATTGAATCTTATTTGGATTATATTGTGTGTTTAAAAATTATCTCTAATTTTAAAATAACTTTAAAAAATAACTAATCTTATTTTAATGATATCTTCTTTCTATCAAATTATTACAATGATTATATTATATGTTTAAAAATTATCTTTAATTTTAAAATAACTTTAAAAAATAACTAATCTTATCTTAATGATATCTGTTTTCTATCAAATTATTATATAGAAGTATAGTAAAACCTTTTTAAATCACAATTATTAAAATCTTATTGAAATCTTACATATCCCATAAATTAGTTTGTTTCGCCACTATATCGTTGATTAGTATTCAAATTATTCATCATCTCTTCTTAATTTTGAATTAATTTAGTGTAAAAAAGAGAATTAACTATTATACATGTAGATTTACCAATATTATTGAAAATTGAATATTTATTGATGAAGAAAAATGGATTAATGGATCTTTTTCTACTTAATTAAGTATGAATATATAGTTCTAGGTTTGTGGTCATTATAAAAATTTAAATTATCTAAAAGAATATCTACCAAATTTTGGACATGGGGTACATTATTTGATGTATACTACTATATTATAGTGAACGTATGTGAACAAATTTTTAAAAATTAATAAATAATTGAACATTTAAAATACATTAATCTTTTAAAATTAATATGAATGAACATGTAGAATTGTTGTTAATTTTTATATTTAAATTATTCATATTTGTATAAATTCATAATATATAAATTAAAAAAGACCGTGCTAAGGCAAGGGTAAAATTCTAGTAAAATAACGAAAATAAAAAAAGAAGTAAAAGAAGTTTAAGTATTATTGAATTATTGTCTATTGTCCTAAATTTGATATAAAAAAAAAGGAGAAATTTTGGAGGCCAAATTTATTTTGATCAAAACAGTTGGGCCTAATACTAGATCAGAAAACTGAACTTCTCCCAATAAAGATGTTCATTTCAAGTTTACAATTTGATATGCATTTTAGGTAATATTGACTTTTTCTTTCGTTCATTTCAAGAGGACGGGGTGCAAATGTCATTTCCTATTGTCGTCAAATGTGTAATAGAAACCATTACGTGGAATCTGACAATCATAGCTTCAAAACACTGGTGAATCCATTAACCACTGTTAAAAATTATAACATTTTCTATGAAAGATTTGATTTTCCAGCATGACCAAATATATATTCATATACATCACCAACAGTATACAAAATCACTTTTAATGTCTATCTTGTTTTTACTTTTTACCCATTGGATCAAACACCAAATGGGTCCACAAGTCTCTTGGAGGGTTCCGAATTCCAAAATTATTTATTCATGATTTACAAAGTCAAAGGTTATCGGACCAGTGAGACTGTTGTTACCCAAGCTTAAATAATCCAGATCTTCCAAAAGAAACAATGATCTTGGAATGCTTCCGGTGAAGTTATTGCTGTTGAGGTTGATATGAGTCAAGTTTAGGTAATTCATCCAACAGTCAGGAATTTCTCCTGATAGAGAATTCTCCCGAAGATCCAGATACGAAAGAACTTGATTTTCATTCTTGACTTCACACAAAATGTAAGAGATGCCTCCTGAAAACAAATAGTTGGAAATTAAGTTCTAAATATGTCAATCAATAATAAATTAATTGGGTGTGTAGGCAATTGAATGTGTTTGATTTTTGTGTGCATATAAACCTTTTAACAGTTTTAGAGATATTTGAACTTTTACCATAAAATTAATTGTGAGAAAGTTTCATATGGACCAATGATGGGTTGAATAATCAAGAGGGAATAGCCATTAAATGTGCTTGGCTATAATGCACATATAAACCGTTAACAATTTCAGAGATATTTTAACTCTTACCATGGAGTTGATTGTGAGAAAGGTCTACAATACCCAATGATGAGTTGAATAACCAAGGTGGAATGGTATCTGAAATTCCTGTGAAGGACAAGTTCAAATCCCAAAGGATTTTTTGTGACCGGATCCATGTAGGAAATTGGGGACCCAGCTTCCACGAGCCCAATCCAAGTGTTTCAAATTGGGCACGAGGATTCCAACTTGCACTTACTTTTAAGGTCAAGGAGTTTCCGGATGCAGAAAAATACCATAAAGCTGTCAGATTGTCCAAGTGACTCTCACTCACAATGCCTTCTATTAAATTATCAGCAATACCAAGCTCAACAAGTTGGGGAAGCTGCCAAAGACTTTCAGGAAGAGTTCCAGTGAGTTTGTTGTGAGATACATCCAAGTGCTCCAAGGATAACAGTTT
The DNA here is from genome assembly GCF_003713205.1 of Coffea eugenioides. Taxonomy (NCBI): domain Eukaryota; kingdom Viridiplantae; phylum Streptophyta; class Magnoliopsida; order Gentianales; family Rubiaceae; genus Coffea; species Coffea eugenioides. The sequence goes on along the minus strand of NC_040035.1, from coordinate 35,628,498 downwards.
TCCTAAATTTGATGGAATTGAGCCAGATAGAGCATTATTACTTAGCAAAAGGTATTTTAGCTTGGTACAGTTGCCAACTGTGCTTGGAATTGGGCCGTTCAAGTGATTACTACTCGCATCAAGTGAAATCAAGTCCTTCAATGTGAATACTTCACTTGGTAAAGAGGAGCTAAGAGTGTTATTAGATAGATCAAGATATTGAAGGTTGGAAATGTTGGCAATAGAGCTTGGGATAGAACCTCGAAATTGATTGGAGCCAAGATAAAGTGAAATTAGGGCAGTTAAAGTGGATAATTGGCTTGGGAGGCAGGTAGCGAAGTTATTGAATGATAGATCCAAAGATGTAAGGGAACTCCAATTCCAAATTCCTTCCAAGAAGCCTTCGAATTGATTCCACCCAAGGTTTAGAGAAATGAGATTATTAAGATGAATAAACTCATCTGGTAGTGAACGATTCAGAAGGTTATCAGAAAGATCCATGTAGGAAATTGGGGACCCAGCTTCCACGAGCCCAATCCAAGTGTTTCAAATTGGGCACGAGGATTCCAACTTGCACTTACTTTTAAGGTCAAGGAGTTTCCGGATGCAGAAAAATACCATAAAGCTGTCAGATTGTCCAAGTGACTCTCACTCACAATGCCTTCTATTAAATTGTCGTAAATACGAAGCTCTTTAAGTTTGGAAAGCTGCCAAAGACTTTCAGGAAGAGTTCCAGTGAGTTTGTTGTGAGATACATCCAAGTGCTCCAAGGATAACAGTTTTCCTAAATTTGATGGAATTGAGCCAGATAGAGCATTATTACTTAGCAAAAGTTCTTTGAGCTGGGTACATCTTCCTAAATTTGATGGAATTGAGCCAGACAGAGCATTATCATTCAGCCCAAGGTATTTTAGCTTGGTACAATTGCCAACAGTGCTTGGAATTGGACCATTCAAGTGATTAGCTCTTGCATCAAGTGTAATCAAGTCCTTCGATGTGAATACTTCACTTGGTAAAGAGGAGCTAAGGTTGTTATCAGATAGATCAAGATATTGAAGGTTGGAAATGTTGGCAATAGAGCTTGGGATAGAACCTCGAAAATGATTGGAGCGAAGATAAAGTGAAATTAGGGCAGTTAAAGTTGATAATTGGCTTGGGAGAAAGGTAGCGAAGTTATTGTATGATAGATCCAAAGATGTTAGGGAACTCCAATTCCAAATTCCATCCAAGAAGCCTTCGAATTGATTCTCCGTAAGATTGAGAGAAATGAGATTGTTAAGATGAATAAGCTCGTCTGGTAGTGAACAATTCAAATAATTGAAAGAAAGATCCAAGTGCTGGAGGGAAGTCAAGTTGCAAAGACCTCTGGACAATGGGCCTTCAAGCTTGGTCCCACTTAAATCAAGGGAAGCAAGGACAGTAAGACCGAAAATCCATCTAGGGATGAGGTGTCCAAGAAAATTTTCAGAAAGATCTAGGACACTAAGAGAAGAAAAGTTGGCATGGAAGACAAATGTATCTCTGCCAAGATGATGAGAAATTAAATCAAGTTGACAAGAGGACAGATGTATCTCTACCAAAGAAGGGATCGTGTTAATCACCTCTAGCCAATTAGACGCTAGACTAAGGTTCACGGCACTCATATCTAGGTGCTCCAGATTAGGGAGACCAGCCAACCATTGCAGGTTATCAACTTGAAGATCGGACGGATAGCCTCCTATGCTTAAAGTGCGTAAACTTGATAGGTTTCCAAGCTGATAGGGAACCGTTCCTTGAAATCCAGCTCCAGATAAATTCAGGTACCTTAGACTTCTGAGAGACCCAAAAAAACTGGGAATTGGAATTCCACTGAAATCATTTAGACTTAGATCAAGATAACGCAAGCGAGTCAAATTTTGTAACGAATGACTGATTTTACCGCTTAATGGTGATTTAGGATCAACAAACACCTCATCACCAGAAACATCAATTTCACGAACAGGACTCTGAAGGTGAAGTTGAATCACGCGGCCACTTCGCTTGCTACAAACAACTCCTTCCCATTTGCAGCAATCAACGTCGTGAATCCAAGACGAGAGTCTACCATAGGGATCTTTCAAGGCTTTCTTGAAGTCCATAAGAGCTTGTTTCTCACTTGCATAGCAAGTTGCATTTGCAGTTTTGCTGGAAGAACAGAGTAAAATTATTGCGACGAGTAAGAAAACAGAGAAATGGGTTGATCCACCCATGATCATGTCAAATGATCTATCTGCATTTGCATTCGGCTATGTTGCAGATAGATATATAAAGCATCTTTCACTTTTTGCTGCGTTTACATTGACAAATCAACAAACAACTCTTAGTTTCTTCAATAACAACTTTAAAATAGTAACTAAAATAACACTGTATATGTTACATTGGAAATCAAAGACCAAGAAAACAAATTGAAAAAGTTTCAACTGTGGTTTTGAATGCCTCACACAAACAATAAATAAAATAATATAGAGTCTAATATTCACATTTTTCTTTATACATTATTTTTATTTTTTTTTAAAATTTCTTGCTTCTAATTATAATCTATTGTGCTTTTAATATGCTCTATTTGCTATAATATCATTGATGATTCGTTCCCACTAAACTTTTGAATTCGTCACTGATGCTGATGCATATTTTCAAGGGTAAATACAGTGTTATTGAAAGATAAACATAAGTCTGTTGATTTAATATAAAGATTATTAAACATAAGAAACTTAATAATTCTGTTGATTTAAATCTACATACAAGTCATTGAAAATAGTTTATTGAAACTTTTCAGTATAAAGTTGTCATTAAAGTTGCTTTGACTATTCTACCTTTGTAATTATTCTTTAATACAAGTTGTAATACCAAAACAATCTCATCACTATAAGCCTCTTGCCAAAAAATTCAAAAACCACCGTTGAGATATTTACTCATATATATCTATGCACACTGTTTTTGTCCCATCAGAATATTAATTTTTATTATTGCAAGCATTGCGATTTACTTTTACAAGAAAATTCCAATTTGGATGCCCAATGTTAGAGGTATGGAGACCAAAATGGTCTCTTTTGCATACACGTTAGACAAAACAAATTTAGTAATCAAAGTTTGGAAGGTGAAAAAAATTTGATTCAAATAATAATTCTTTTTCTTAAGTAAAATTAAAAAAAAAAAGGAAATTTCAGTCCGCACAATGTTTTCTAAGAATCGTAGTAAATTTTTTTGCAATGCAGAAACTTCCATTTCAAGTTTAAAATGGAAAAAATACTGAAATGGAAAATAAAATTAAAAGAAATAGATTTCAGTGCACACAAGCACAAAAGCAGTGGAAAGTGCTGAAAATACTTGACTTTGGAAGCACATATAATGCTGATATGTACCTTAGGCATAAATATATCATCACATCCTATGTGCAAAGTTTTTCTTTCTGATCTACCTTACTTCTGCAATTCGTAGAATCCTTCATATACTAATAAAAAGTAATTGGACCTTATTTTTTGACTAACTTTTCCTCGTTTCTTCATATTTTATAAATGTTCGTCCAATGAAAAGTTTGAAGATAATTACGTTTATTATGAAAATCTTTGAATGAGGGGCCGAGTAATCTTGTTATTATTCTAAAGTTGAACTATTCATTTATTCATTTATTTGCAAATTAGGACAACTTAATAATTTTAGGCTAGAAAAAAGAATCAGCGAAATTTACACTGTGTCCTTCCCCTAATCAAATTGATGGCTAATAGGATGCCGTGTTGACAAAGGACCAAGGCCTCAAATTTTCCAGCAAATACAAAGGAACCAAGACCCCAAGACCTCAAGTTTTCTAGCAAAGAAAGAGACTTCACTAAACTGGAGAAGTATTTGATTTAAACTCTTTACATGTAGAATGTGCAAATTTTATTAGTAGTCACGATCAGAACTATGACAAATATGTCAAACTTATAAGCATGGTAAGTAATTGCAATTTCTAACTAATAAGATAACTTTCATTTCATGAAGTAAAGGAATATCATAATTTTGCTTTAGTTTTGAAAATTTTTTCTCCAATAAATGCAAAACCACAAATTACGTATTTCCAAATTTAATATCACATCAAGTATTCTATTTACACTAATTATCATAAGGTTACTTTTCGATTCTGCAAATTAGCATCTAGGGTGGAAATTAAAATTAGAGCAGTAAATGTTGACATTATAATCCTTCCTATATTACATCGAGGGCTTATTGGATTTCGTACAAACTAAAGACCAAGAAGTCTATTTCCCAGCAACCAGATACCAAGATTTCAAATTCTACAGCAAAGACCGAAGATTTTACGTGTGGAATATGCAAATGCACAGGATAGTGACTATGAAAACCTTTTAGTAAGGGACTGAATAATTATTGTTGTTATTTCAAAGTTCAAGAAGTGTGATTTAGTTGCATATTAGCATTTAGGATGCAAAGGTGCGCAAGTTAATACTCCAGCCTAATGACATCAATGACTAATGGGATGCCGTGTAGACAACGGATCGAGAGCTCAAATTGGAGATGTATTTGGTTTAAAGTCTTTACGTGTGGAATACGTGCAAATTTTATTCGTAGTCTTGATCTGGACTATGACAAATATGTGAAATTCGACAAAGTTGATGGGTATGCTTTGACTTTTTCATGCATAATTATATCTTGTTACTTCTTCTATTTCTTATTTCATCTCTTTTGAAACTTTTCTTATGCTAAACTTGTTTGGCTTGAGATCTTATATTACACTACTTTTTCATGTTACACTTTAGGATAAAATATCAAAAAATTCCCTGTGGTTAGTTTTCAAATTGGAGAGAGTTAAATTATACATTTAACAAAGGGAAAATCGTCCAAAACATCCCTCATATTTTGTAAAATGACTTTTTTCGTCCCTTACTTTTAAAAGTGTAATTTTATGTCCCTTACATATTCACATCGGTCAAATTTAGTCCCTAACTAGGTTTCCGATCATTTTTTTGCTGGATTCCATCACGTGCAAGGCACGTGATCATTTTTTAGGGGTAAATTCGTCAAATTATATTTTGCATAATCTAATTTATTGTCCCTCACATTTCATAAAATAAATTTTTTCATCCCTTACATTTTATAAAATGATTTTTTTCATCCCTCATATTTCATAATATGAATTTCTCCATCCCTCACATTTCAAAAAATGAATTTCAACGCGTTTGATTTAATATGTACATTTAATGTACAAGAAAAAGATCCACAAAGAACAGTAAGAAGAAATCTTCTTGTTCTCATGCACCAGAGTAGGAACAGTATCAGATTGAAACTAATGTTTCATGGTTCGCACTTCAAATTTTCTCCAATAATTTTTTTTTTTTGCAATGCAGAAACTTCCATCTCAAGTTTAAGATGGAAAAAATCCTGAAATGAAAAATAAAATTGAAAGAAATAGACTTCAGTGCATACAAGCACAAAAGCAGTGGAAAGCAGTGAAAATACTTGACTTTGGAAGCACATATAATGCTGATATGTACCTTAGGCATAAGTATATCATCACATCCTATGTGCAAAGTAGATTAAACATAAGAAACAAAATATTTTTCTTTCTGATTTTTTGACTAACTTTTCCTCATTTCTTCATATTTTATAAATGCTCATCCAATGAAAAGTTTGAAGATAATTACGTTTGTTATGAAAATCTTTGAATGAGGGGCCGAGTAATTTTGTTATTATTCCAAAGTTGAAAACTATTCATTTGTTCATTTATTTGCAACTTAGGATTTAGGTTGCAAAGGTGCACAACTTAATATTTTGAGGCTAGAAAAAAAAAGTCAGTGATATTTACACACAGGGTACTGTATTGACAAAGGACCAAGACCTCAAATTTTCCAGCAAAGGACCAAGACCTCAAGATCTCAAATTTTCTAGCAAAGAAAGAGACTTCACTAAACTGGAGAAGTATTTGATTTAAACTCTTTATGTGTAGAATGTGCAAATTTTATTAGTAGTCACAATCAGAACTATGGCCAATATGTCAAATTAACAAAGTTGATGGGAATGCTTTGACTTTGTCATATTTTAGAAATGTCATATTTTAGAGTTTTAAATCTATAACCTACCATGAGAATGCCTCTAGAAAACAAATTCTCAGAAAGGTCTACTGTTTTAAACATAAGAAACTTCATATTCTTTTACATTTTTTTTCTCACTCTCAGCAATTTATAAAAACATTCATACACTAACAGTAAGTTATTTAAACTTATTTTCTGCTTAAGTTTTTATTATTTCACCAAATTCTTTACATATTTGTTCAATGGAACGTCTGAAAATAGTTACATTCACTATGAAAACCTTTTAATAAGGGACTGAATAATTTTTGTTGTTATTTTAAAGTTCAAGAAGTGTGATTTAGTGGCATATTAGCATTTAGGAAGCGAAGGTCCACAAGTTAATACTCCAGCCTAGTGACATCAATGACTAATGGGATGCAAAGGCAAAGGCAAAGGCAAAGGCAACGGACCACGACTTTCAAGACCTCAAATTTTCCAGCAAAGAAAGAGACTTCACCAAATTGGAGAAGTATTTGATTTCAAGTCTTTACGTGTGAAATATGTGTAAATTTTATTCGTAGTCATGATCTAGACTATGACAAATATGTGAAATTAGACAAAGTTGATGGGAATGCTTTGACTTTTTCATACATAATTATATCTTATTAAATCTTCTATTTCTTATTTCATCTCTTTTAAAACTTTTCTTATGCTAAACTTGTTTGGCTTTAGGTCTTATATTACACATTTCATGTTACACTTTAGGGTAAAATATCAAAAAATTCCCCGTGGTTTGTCAAATATACAGTGTAGGTTTCCAAATTAGAGAGAGTTAAATTGTACATTTAACAAATTAAAGGAAGTTTTTTTGGTATTTTATAAATTGTACATTTAATAAACTACAGGAAATTTTTTGACTACAGGAAATTTTTTGGTATTTTACCCTGCACTTTATTATACAACTTCTTAAAGTGACAAGTGTCCATGAATAGGGAGATTTTAAATAACTTGAATTGTTACTTATTATTACATGGAACACATATCATTCAGATGTATAGTATAACAAAAATATAACAGAAAAAGTTGTAATAGAGGATCTTTTGCTGCCCAATAGGGCTTTCCTCTAATGTATGATAGCATAGAATTAGTGCAGTTGTCATTGATTGATAAAAGACTCAGTAGAAACGATTGTACTGCTTTGACTCATTCATTATTGTTTTGTATTATTTTTTTGGGACAGTGCTTCAACATCAAGAGTTACTGTCAATGGCAGAGGGGAGTAATTATTACTTTGAAAATATTTTGTATTGGACTAAAGGTTATTGAACATATTGCCTTGTACAGGATGAATCTTTTTTTTTTTCCCAGAAACTGACGCTATATTTGATTTAAAATATATTCAATACTTCCATTGAAGTTATTCATTACAAAAATTTTCTGTGAAGAAGAGAACTCTATAAAATTTAAAAAGGAAATTTAGATAGGGGAGTGAACATTTTAAAATTTTAAAGGGGATAATGTAGTTATGGAAGGGATTTTACAAAGTTGAGGAGGGGCAAATAAGGTGCAAAACAAAAAAATATTGTAAAATATATTATAAAGTGCAAGGGGCCTATTATATAATTTTTTTAAAACTTGAGAGGATGGGGCAATTGCCCGCCCTCAAGAATATATGGCTCCGCCCTCGGTTACTGTGCCGATAATAGGCTGATTGTATTGCTTTGACTTGGTCATAACTGCTTTGTATCTATTACCTACTTTTTCTATCTCAAATTGATTTATCTATTTTTTGTTTGAGTTTTTATGCTACGTAATATTTGTTTCAAAGATCAACATGTTTTCATTTTATCATGTATCTAGTTGAGAGAAAAAAATTAAAGGTTCAGCAGAATTGGAGAATGCTAATAACCGATTCACGAAATAGACCACAGTATAATACAACAAGACTTAGTTTTAACCTTATTTTCACAAGTCAAATTTGTGGAAGATGTTTCATTAAATATTGATGCCATTCTACTTGATCATTTTCATAAATAGATCTTAAATAACACTTTACGATCGTGAATTTCAAAAATATATATTCTACCCATTTCGCCCCTCAAATGAATTATATTTATACTTTTAATTTTGTACGACCTATGTGCATATTTTTCTTCGACAAACCTAAATAAAATGCCATTTTTTTGGCCATTTACTGGCAAACCGTGGGGTATGACAACTCATTAATGTCGAAGCCTCAGAGAAATCAGTCCTAGAGACCTTGGCCCTTTTTGTTTTTTGGGCCAGAGAGACTTTGACTTTGACTTTGACTTGGAATAATTCACTTTTGCTCTGCTACAGTGACAGAGTAAACGATGGAAAACAAATGGAAAGCTATTGAAAACCCAGGTCTTGCTTCTCATTTATTATTTGAGGTTACGATGTAACAGGTCCATGCATTTGAGTGGAATGCACAATGGAATTTGATTTGGATAAGAATTTATTCATTTCTAGCTTGATTTGGTGACAAATAAAAACTCATATGGCTTTTAATCACTCTTGGTCTGATTTCAATAAGTATATTTAATGTACAAATTAAAGAGCAACAAAGAAGAATAAGAAAAAATCATGATTTCCGTTCACCTTTTCAGGTTCATATTTTTTAAACAGGTTCATGATTGTTTTATGATTCGTGTTTCAGATTTACAGTGGAATGATTTGAAATTACATAAACATAAAATTGACAAGTTAAAGAGATACTTGGGATTGAGGTGGAGGAAGGTTCTTTTTCGTCGTTTAAAGAGATAAAATTTTTTGGGTACAATTTCTTGAGTGCAATGATCACGTCTTTTTCTGCCTTTTTGCGACTGATAAATTAAAACCACACCAGAAATGTCAAAGTGCATAGGCTTGTTATCAAATACTTAGAAGTCCCAAAAATATATTCCACTGTGTTGTTGTAATCCCAATTATGCTGGCTTTTAACATATTGTTAATTAATCAATTGTGCTCTTTTTTTAAAAAAAATTTGTTAGCTATAATTGCATTAGAAGACTCAAATTAAAAAGATATATATATATATATATATATATATATATATATATATATGTTCTTAATGCCTTTTCCAAGTGAATACTAATTAATCACATACAACATGTACGACACCTGACTTGAGGAACAATCTGATGGCTACAATGAAGTAACCGAAGAGCAGAATATGAAATATTTCTTACTATTTCTTACCAGAATTTGTTCTTTTTTTTCCCAGTACCAGAATTTGTTCGAGATTGTGAATTTTGTGCATCAGTTTCGAAGCCTAGGAGAAAATTTTGAAGAAAAGTTTGTTCCTATATTTTTTATTCACACACACAAGAATGCAAATACGAGTCAAATTCAGGTTTATCCTCCATTGTGCGTGAGACTATCGAAGGAAATTATATCTGAGTTTATATTTCAACGATCGGGCTTTAGGTCCTGGATAGGGCTTAGTAGGAGACATGATGGCTGAGAATGGGCCACAAACTTTGAAAAGTTTGTCCCATCAGGTGCATGGTTGAACGGGTCTCGTAAGCAAATCGAATCGTATCAAACATGTTAACCGTCAGACTTGACTTGAAATTTTAAATTTGAACTCGAGTTCTATTCAATTTAACAGTTAATATTTTCAAGTTTAACTTGAATTTTATTCAAACTTTTAGTAATTATATAAATAATACATATATAATATTAATATAATAAAATAATGTGTAATTTTATATGAAATATCAGTAAATATATTATATAAAAAGTTAATCGAGTCTAATCAAACCTTGATGAGTGAATATATACAAGTTCAAATTCGATTTGATATTCAACTTAATCGAATCCTATTCTCGTTTAAATTTGAGTTCACGTTCGGTAAAAATTGAAATTAAGTCGAACCCTTAATGAATCAATCGAGTTAAAATTGTTCGTTAAAAATTCAATTTGTTTACAGCCTTATGTTGATGGTCTAAATCATGGCTGTACTGTGCAATTCACGGTCTAATCGAGCCAAATGCTAATTGTCCGATTTGGACTACTCATATAAAGATGATTAAGCATAGGAAACTTAACTTCATATTGTTTTTACCTCTGTCCCTGCAATTCATAGAAACATTCATACACTAACAAGAAGTTATTTAACCTTATTTTCAGCTTATGTTTTTCTTTCTTCAAATTCTTTATGTTCGTTTAATGGATACGTTTTCATTATAAAAACCTTTTAATGATTAGGGACCAAGTAACTTTTTGTTGTTGTTTTATAGTTTAAGAAGTGATTTAGTTGCAAATTAGCATTTAGGATGCAAAGGTGCACAGCTTAATATTCCAGTCCAATCATACCAATGAGTAATGGGATACCGTATAGACAACGGACCAAGACCTCAAATTATCCAGCAAAGACAAAGGATCAAGACCCTAAAGACCTCAAAATTTTAATTAACATTCCTAGAGATATTTGAAACCTGTCCATGAAGTTGATTGTGGGAAAAAAAATTTAAGAGCAGGCGTTGGATTGATAAATTCTAAAAGGAAGGTAACATGGCACGTAAATTTTCAGTGAAGGAAATTTCCAAAGAGTAAAACGCTTTCTGTCACAGAACCCACGTAAGAATCCGGAACTCAGCTAATGCACTTATAAAATATGGCTAAACTCGAGTCAGCCCGATTATCGAACTGGCATCCCGTGAATAAGGCATTGGGTTGGGTTGGATCTCTAATTGGATCGTTTAAGCACAGAGCCCATTGACTAGTCAATGACTCAACAGTTTAACCAGATTAGTACCAGAATCCAATCGATTTTGTCGACGAATCGGGTTTTATGGAAAAGATGTTAGTAAGCTCATACCAAAATTTGAACTTAGGACTTTAAGCATATATGAACTTTAAGCTCATACCAAAATAGCATTCTTATACTATATGAACGTTTTGTCAATTCTATCTTTATTTTTTGTTATTTTTTCAAAACAAATTTATTTGAAATTTTTTTAATAAAAACTTATGACCCCCAAACTTTATAAGTTATAAAATGGATTTCAAAAATTTTATATTACACAATCCATTTTGAAGGCAAATATTGTTTTTATTATTTTTTTTGCACTTAAAATTCGTAAATAAGCTAGATAATTACACTAAACGCAGATAAAATTTTACACTTGAAGTTTGGTGGATTACTTACTAAATTTATGTTTTGTTGATTCTTATATGAATTAATTATTCTATAGTGAATTAAATTAAATGAGCATTTGCTATGGCATTTTTTATTATTGTTTATAACATATATCATATAAAAAAAATATGAGACATAATATTTAGATATATTTAATGATCCTCTGGTTCAATTACTCATCCACTAGTTGAACCAATGACCTGTTAATCCATCTCCTTCGTCAGTTTCCTTACTACGCCGGGATTAATAACTATGATTTGAAGAGTTAATTTTTTTTTGTTTTAGAAAGTGGATAATAATAATTACAAGTATCAGGGTTGGGATTGCCCAACATTTGACTTCAAACGAGCCATAGCATCTGAAGAGCTATCGTTAAATCTGGAAACAGTTCTAACTTTAAAACTCATAGTTTGGGCCGCCAACGTCCACTTGCATGGATTTGTGTAGTTTTTCCAAACTACTCAACAATCCCCCGCTAATTTGCAAAACATGTGTATCTTAAACCATGAACTCTTCAATAGTTCAACTTTAATGGATGAATCATAAGCATAACATCTCTTGATAATTTTTTTTTAAAAAAAGAAATATCTCTCGATTTAAACTTCTAACAGGTGTGTAGGTGATTTAAATTATTAATGTAATTGTTGGTGTTCTTAAATTAGGGGAATTCTATAGTATCTTTACAATACTGTTCCGATGATTAAATTTATCATTGGATATAGAATATAAATTATCAACCTTTAAATTATTTTAAGAGTTTAAATGATTAGATGATATGATAAGATATGAGTGGATTAAAATTATACTTACCGTACCCAAAAGGGATGTGGCAGTTTCCCTTAAATTAAAGTATAACTCTTAAATGTCAAAGACGAAAACAGAACACAATTAATGATATCTTCTTTTCTCGAGGTTAATATTAGCTTTACAGCTATTTTACCCACGTGCTAATCCTAATTTCACAGTCATCTACAAAAGTATGCTCAAACTCTTATAGGTGAGATTGTACTTGTAAGATTTCTATGTTTATATCCTACGATAACAACAGCTGTGCCACTCATGGGAGCACTTCTAATATTGTGGTTGGCAACTATGATATATTGTGAACTAAAATGCTGTATCAATTTTCACTCAAAAAGGCAGTATTTAAGTTCCCAAACAGCAATGGGATGGGATACGGGGCAGGAGCGGTCCTTAGACGACCGCTCCTGAACGGTCTCCTCACAATAAAAAATGTGAGGAGACAAATGAGCCAAGTCAGCAAGGCTGAAGCAGGGCACAAAAACGACGCCGTTCCAAATAAAAAAATGTTGACTTCCAAACGGGAGCAGACGGAGCAAACGGAAGAGAATTGGTTTTTAAAATTCAAGTTGAAATTTTGAATTAGCCGCAGAAAACAAAACTGAGGGAAGCGTCTTCATGTGCTTGTGAAGGTAATCTACTTTGACCAACCACTCACTGAAGGTAGAAAGCTGAAGTTCGGATGGGATTCAACCTACTGGGTGTTTCTAGGTGAAGTGGGTGTAGTCTACTCTGATGAAGGTAGCAATTGACAGAAAAGTGGGTGGAGAGGCAGGCGGCATGGAAGAAGCAAACAGAGATGAAGCCAAAGTTTGTCCGTAAAACTGAATAGCAGAAGCAGCTGTGGTCTCCAATTGGGTATAAGAGTGTTGTATGTATTCTGAATGCGTGCAAGAGCGGTGGTAAGGTAGAAGCAAATAGAGGAAATTCAGCATCTCACGAAACCAGATTTTGTCCTTTAACTTAATAGCAGAAGCAGCTACGTCTCCGACTTCGGTGAAACGTGAAGCGTATTAGCAGACCAAGGTAACATGATTGAACCATGTCAGTAATTGTGGCCAATAATTTGTCACCCAAATGCACATCTGTTAAAGGAAGGATGAAATTAGGGTCACTGAAGACATAATATGAAGATGATAGAAGAATAGTGAAGTTGTACTGTATTTGTATGTGTGTACCGTATCTGTGTGTGTGTGAGCATTCAGTTTTTCAGTGATGGACTATAATGGGGTAGTAGTTTTTGAAAGACCTAGGGTTATGTATTCAAGTAAACCGTCGACTGAAATTAGGGAAAGATGAGAGAAACAAAGTCATATTTAACAAGTGAATGAATATACATCCTGTTGTAAATTAGTTACATGTTATAGCCACCGTATTACAATTGATATGAATCATTGTGCATCTAGTAATTGGTCCATGCTCATGGAGCAATATTAGTTTGCCCCTCTCTTGACCATACAGTGTGTATAAAATGGAGGCGTAGAGTTGAATGAGGTGAAACAGAGGAAAAGACACATATGTGAATAATAAATGGGTGAATCTTGTGTTGTAAGTCAATTACATGATGTAAGAAATATATTACAATGAGTAGAAAGTACTTGTTTGGCCCTCAAAATGTAGAAATAGTAGAAAATGTGGAGTTGGTTTATGCGGTTGTCACTAACGAATGACATAAGGTCCAGTGAGCTAAAGAACCTAGAATCAAAATATAATCACCAGCGTGGATGTACATACAGTTAAAATAGACTTACATCGTATGACCAATACATTACAGTCCATATAAGTTAGTGTACATGGAGTTGTATTTGTACATAGATAATGCCGTTGTCTTAGAGTAAAAGTAAGGTGATGTGAATCATTAACCATATTAATAAGCGTAATAATAGGATTTGGTATACGAGTAATGTGTGATTCATAACACATTATAAATGGTACTATACATTTATATTGTCGTTTATGTACATACTATTCATGAAATGTTGCAAATTAGGGTGTTTGATGCATAATTGGCAGGAGCAGAAATAATGGATTGCAGCAAATTGGCAGAAAATGGGACCCCTGAGTTAGGAATGGAGTTCAACAGTGAAGAGGATGCGTACAAGTTTTATAACAAGTATGCCTTTAAAATGGGTTTCAGTGTACGTAAAAACTAGGGGTGCAAACAAGCCGAGTCGAGTCGAGTTTTGAACTTATCGAGTTGAGTTAGGCTTATTTATATGCGAGCTCGAGTTCGAGCTCGAGTTCGTCGAGCTCGAGTTCGAGCTCGAGTTCGAGCTCGAGTTCGTCGAGCTCGAGTTCGAGCTCGAGTTCGTCGAGCTCGAAAAATGAAGCTCGAGCTCGACTCGATATAGACAAAGGGGCACTCGAGATCGACTCGATTATAACTCGCGAGCTTAGCTCGATTTTGGCTCGCAAGCAGCTCGCCACATTAGCTCAAATTTTGCTCGATTTTTCGGCTCGTGATGAGCTCGAAATCAGCTGACTTTCTCGAAATTTAGGCAAAAAAAAAGAATTTTTGTCCGCATATTTTTGGTAAAATTTAAGAATAATAACAGCAATGTTCACATAATCTTGATTTGAGAGGTACAAATTATCCACTAATATAATCATAAACATATAATATATAAAAATCTAAATGTTCAACATTTGAAATTTTTAGTTACCAATAAATTTCAAATATAAATTGTGTCTTCCGCAATTCATCGTCAAGCCAAGCTGTAATTATGCTCTTCAACTCTAATTACATTAAGAAGCAAAAGAAACCAGCAAATGAGCTATCCAAAAAGAACAAAGAAAGAAAGAAAAATAGCAGCCAAAAAAATGTCAAAAAATCAGCCTGCTAATTGAGAAATTGAGCACAAAAAATCAGCAAAAATATAGCTTTAAACACAGCTAAAAATAAGCCATAAAAAGGGGCCAAACAACAACCAAAACTTGCCATATCCAAATTAGCTAAAAATCCGTCTTTGTCAAAAAAACATGAACGCTCTACGAAAGTGCTCATCATTCTCCATCCTCTGCAAGTGTATCGTCACTGCTACAAACTCTCCATAGTCCAGAACTCCATTTCCATCAATATCAGCCTCAAGATGGGTTCCCCAGTCAATGTATCTGCTTCAAGCCCCTAAGTTGGACCACCGTAGAAGAAAAAACAAAAGAACATCACGGGGGTCCACAACTACCTCTTTTGCAATAGATCTAAAGCTTTGAATGATAAAGCTTTGAAATGATGGATCTACCGAGCAGGGGAAGAAAGAAAGAAAGCTATTATCCATAGATCTAAAGCTTTGAAAGGAGGGGGCTGCCAAGCTGGGAAAGAAAGAAAACGGAAAAGGAAAAGAAAGAGAAGCTGAGTACATACCTGCAAAAGCTGGGTGGAGCTGGTGGAGATGGAGCCGGCGGAAATGGGAATTTGGAGTTTGGGAGTTGGGAATCGGCAGGAGTCGGCAGAGGAAGTGAGGATTTGGGAATTAGGTAAATCGATGGAGAAAATGAGAAATAGTCATAAACTTGTAAATTTTAATTGATATAGGGGTATTTTTATAATTTCACAATTATTCGAGCCTATCGAGCCTATGAAATAAAGACTCGTGTTCGGCTCGTTTATATTAACTAGCGGCTCGAACTCGGCTCGAGCTCGGTCAACACGAGCTCGAGCCGAGCTTTGACCCGAGCTGCTCGCGAGCGGCTCGTGAGCAGCTCGGGTCGTCAACAGGCCTAGTAAAGACTATCTGAATAAAGACAAAAACGGCGTGACCACGTCTAGGAGATATAGTTGCTGCAAGGAAGGTGTGAAACGCAAGTACGAAGGTGATGTGATGCCAAAGAGGACACGAGCGCCGACGAAAACAGGGTGTGGAGCTAAAATGGTTATCGTATTATTTAGAGGGACAATGAAGTACTGTGTACATGACCTTGTTTTAGAGAATAATCATGAGTTGCACATTGCTCAATGTGCTCACATGATGTCATCACAAAGAAAAGTGAGTGTGGCTCAAGGATTCCAAACTGAAATAAGCGAGGATGCTGGGCTTTCATTGAAACAGAACCATGAGCTTATGGGAAAGGAAGCAGATGGGATGGGTAATGTGGGATATACTCGGGATGATCTTAAACGATATCTTCGAACGAGACGGGAAAGGAGCTTGAAATATGGAGAAGCAGGTAGCATGCTGAATTATTTTCAAGAGCAAACACTCGAGAATCCATCCTTTTTTCATGCCGTACAGCTGGACTGTGAAGAGCAAATAACGAATATCTTTTGGGCTGATGCAGGAATGTTAATTGACTACAACTTTTTTGGAGACGTAGTCACGTTCGACACAATCTACAAAACAAATAAAGAATACCGGCCACTTGGAGTATTTGTGGGTTTTAACCAGCATAGGCAAATTGTGATATTCGGTGCTGCCCTTATGTATGATGAGACGATAGATTCTTTCAAATGGGTGTTTGGTACATTTCTAGAAGCAATGTGCGGAAAACATCCAAATACCATACTAACCGACCAAGATCACGCCATGGCAGCCGCTCTTTCAATTGTCATGCCTGAAACATTTCACGGTCTATGTACGTTTCACATAAGGCGTAATTTTATGAAATATCTTGGCAATCACTACAAGGAAAATAGTGATCTTCCATACATGTTTGGTGCCTACATGTATGAGTTTGAAGAAGTTGAACAATTCAATAGGGTATGGGAGGCGATGGTGAAGAAACACAATCTTGAAAATAATGAATGGCTCTCCGGGTTGTATAGAATTCGTGATAAATGGGCAAGGTGCATGATGAAAGAAAGATGGACTGCGGGAATACGAAGCACCCAACTTAGCGAAAGCCTAAATGCAGCGATTAAAAATCATTTGAAACTGGATCATGACCTTGTGCAGTTCTTTAGACATTTCAATCGGGTGGTTGATGAAAAGAGATATAATGAACTGATCGCAGAATATGAAATGAGGCAAAAGCTCCCCATGGTAGGGTTAAGGCAAACACCTATGCTTGTGCATGCATCAGAGACGTATTCACTAACCGTATTTGTTGCATTCCAAAATGAATATGGCGAGTCAACAGCTATGGTTATATTGAGACAACAAGATGCAGCGATGTTTGTGGAGTTTGCGGTCATGAGGTATGATGGAGGACCTGAAAGAACAGTAGTATTCAATCGGAATGATCTAAGTGTACGTTGCAGTTTCAAAAAATACGAGAATGAAGGCATTTTATGTGGGCACGCGTTGAAGGTGTTTGATACCGTGGGCATAAAAATAATTCCTCCTGAATACATTAAGAGGCGATGGACAAAAAGAGCTCGGGCTGGAGACTGTTTTGATCGGCGAGTACAGGAAGTTGTGGCTGATCCTAAAGTAATGATTTCAACTCGTTATCGGGAGCTCGCTCCAGCCATGATTAAGGTCGCAACTCGAGCAGCAATGTCGGAGGACACCAGCAAAGTAGCAATCACTGTCATATCCGATTTGTCAAAGAGAGTTGAGCTCCTCCTCTCAGAAAGCGAAGAGCAACCTTTGCAAAATCAAAAAATCTGAATATGGAGGAACGAGATAAAATTGAAATTGTAAATGAAATGGAGGAGGCAGTAGTTGCAAGAGGCATTAAAAAACGAGGCGGTGGGAAGAAAAGTAGAGTGATGCGAAGTTAGGTCGATAAATTTGACAGAGTAAAAAGAAAATCTAGATTATCAAGGACTACACAAACTACGGTATGGATCAAATTTTGGTACTTGGGGAACATTTATGCTAAAATTAAGTTATTGTTATACTATTAACTAAAGTTTAGGTAATATTCATTATGAAATAATATTATTGCCGTGTCAATACTGTAGGTCTCAGAATCGGAGCCGACATCAGTTTCATTTGAGGAATACATGTTTATGGGATGCCGTTCATCTACTGACTCTGTTTCGGTTAGTATAAAGTGGACATGACTCTTGCTTTTATTTGGATGTTTCTAACAGCATAAATAGTTACATTGATGTTACATTGTGTGATAATGTTGTTACGGCCGTCATCCCTCCTGATATACGTATTTTGTTTGTCTTATACAATGATTTGGCCCATACGAAACTTGTAGACGCATTCAATGAGTCAGACAGTGAAGGGCCCTCCAAATGCTGTTGCTCCCGATATCGATGAAAGTCAAACGGTATGCATACATTTAGTAGTTAAAATAAAACCTTCTTGTTCATGTAGTAGAGCTACCTTTTTTTCTTTAATTGTAATGGTGGGCACCCGAAGGCTGTCAAATCATGCAAATTATGCAGTTAACGTATGCTCGCTTTAATAACGTATTATTTTTTATTATTTCAAGGTCCACCGTTTGGCTAATCAGGGGCCTCCTGCAAGTGTCCCTACAGAATGGATGCATCCCAGATTTTCTATTCTTTCCAAACATAACTCCGTCAGAGATGTCTTAATGGTCTGATATATCATTTTTGTTATAATGTCTAGTCCAATTTAACTTTATAAGTGAGCAATATAGGCACTGATAATGATTTGTTGATAGTCGATTACTTATACTATATAATGTAGGAGGAGCGTGGGGCAATTTCAACACACTGTGATGTTGATGCATATCATGTATTTGCACAATCACCTCAGGTGACAAACTTTTATCGTTACAGCACATATTTATGTAATGTTATTAATTGAAGACTTGGACATCGTATATCATTAATCGTATGTTTTATTAATAATATTTGTTGATTTGCCATCGTTACGCATTTCAGGGAAGAAATAACACACAGGGATTGCAACTATGCGTTGACGTCGCCTCCCCCGAGAATAAGGTTGATGAATGATGTGTAACTATACATTTTGAACGAGACATTAAGTGGTTGTCCCAACCTGAGAATGCTGCATATGTACGTTACAAGCAGTTAATAAGCTGTTACAACTTATTGACGAGATTATACAGGCACCATTGATGTTTCACTCTTTTCAAATTTAGACAAGTGAATTACAATTGTAATCGCATCTAGTGTTAGTAGTCATCAATAGTTTGTATTGGATTGTATAAAATTGTTATAAAATTATAAAGTTGGTAGAAAATTAAAGTAACAATTTTACAATAGAATTGAACGTGTTTTTTGTGATCGGATATTTTTCACTAAATCGACCATAACAGTTGAATGGTTGTCGTGATATGTATACCATTCTACTACATTCAATTGCATACCTTAATAACATATTTATTGGCATAGATCGCACCGCCAAAAGTACGATGTATAAGATAACACAATCTAAAGTATAAATTGTCTCTATTTTGTTATGATGATAAATTCGAATTATTATTGGGCTATTTTTATAAAAATATTATCATTTAGGCCATTTGTTTTGCATCGCTTGACGAATTTAGTGCACCATTGACATGATATATCATAGTCACATCAATTGGTATTACAAGTTTTTAGGTTAATTAAATTATGGTCAAGCCAGGTCACGACCACATGTTGGTAATAGGTGCGCATAAGAAAATGATTTCTTGGAGAACTAATTTGTAACGTTAAAATGAAGTTTTACAATGCAACAAAAAGGAAGAACGAACAGTACACAATGGGTTACAACCAGTTAGGGATATGTTACTGTTACGTTACCACTAGTTACGACTGTTTAACAGGCATGATTAATATCCAAATATGGTAAGCAATTTGTTTGAGTAGAGATTATAATGAGTATAGTTTTATCGCTACCCTGACAAACATTGGACTACATCCCTTGTTATCAGTTGTATCCCATACAACACCTGGGAACGCCGTCATGCATTAGACAATGGGATATGTACCTTTGAAAGGCATCGTCGCTTGATTCAATAAAGTCAGATAGGTCCGGATCGGATATAAGCATGGGATCTGCTAAAATGTGCTGAACATCAAAATGTTTTCTAATACCATGTCTTTTTGCGGCTTGGGTCTCGTGAAACCTGTGAAGGCTACGCTCCATCTGCATAACTTCTCGCTGTAGTTTATGTAATACGCTTGCATCATTGGCTTGTGGTCCTTTAACAAGATCCGCCGACCTTGTTCTCGGGAGGCGGAGGCCATGCCAGCGACAAAATACCTCTAATTCCATTATTCGCTCACGAACAGGCTCCCATATGGGTTCATGGTCCATAACGGAATAGCCAGACGGTAGATGATTATTGACGGTATTTTTAAAAATGTGACCAGCTAGTCCCAGAGAGTTGTTGGTGTTAAGCGGAGCGTTCTTGAACTCGCGTTTGGTACCATATAAAATCCTCCCGTCTGGTGTTTCGTACTTGCTGATGGCATTTGTTGGACCCAACGATACTTTCCGTCTTTTTTGCCGAACATTTGATGGTGAGCTTGTATAAGATCTTTCGTTTGTGGATTGCATGTCTATGCTGATACCTACCACTTTTTGGTTGGATGAAAGAAAGGATCTACTGATAAAGAAATACGTGGGAGAAAAAAAGAGGTAGAAATTTTTAACGGAGTTCCTGTTTCAGATCATGCATAGTAAATGGTTTCTTCTGGCAACTTGATCAACTGCTTGCTGTGTCATTTCATGCTGTTCTCCATGGGATAGTACTCCTGGGTGAGTAGATGAAGGCATGGCAACCACCTATTAACGAGAGAATAGACTTAACGTTTGGTCTAATGTATAGTGTGTGGATGAAATAATGGTTCAATTCGATTGGATCATGACCTGTACTCCAACAACAATTGGGTCGTGAATACCCAGTTATACGTCAGTCACCTTACTTTTCAAGTGTAACAAGAAGTTACAACCAGCATATGTACGTTACAAGAAATTAATAAGCTGTTACCGCTTATTGATGTGCTTGTACAGGCACCTTATAATTTGCTTGTATGTTAAAATTTAGACAATTTGTTTATAATTGTATTAATGATAAGTATTACATATAGTATTACAGGCACTTCAATAGGTAGTACTCCTTCAGTACAGAAATGAACTTACAATTGGCGGCTCGGCTTGGTTCCACGTGACCACATAATAAGTAACAGTTTCGCAGAAGAACATGATACTTCGTTGGGACAAGTAATTTGAAAGTAGGGTAACTAATATTTAAAATGCAACAAATTTTGATTACGTCATGTACTATTTTGAGTTACAACTAGTTATATATATGTTACAATTCATTACAACTAATGAATTTGCAATCGGCAGTTTTTCGTCTTATCTAATTAAAACTAGTGATATTACAACTAGAAATTTCCAATATTACAACTAGTGATACTACAACTAGTTAATATCTGATGAACATTTCCTCTTCTCTTGTTTGTGCAATTGCACTTGGCACAAACAACAAGTCCTCCCCCCAACACATAAAATTTCTTAGACACTTTAGTAAGTGTCTAATGAGAACATAAAGATGGTCGATTCGAACCCCAAAACAATTGATGTAGCAAGACCTTCTTGAACATCTCATTAAATTAGCGAGATCTTCTCGAATATCATACAACCTACTGGCTGCTATTTGGCACCCAAGAACTTGATTTCTGTGTGAATCCTCTATTGATGACACTGCAATTGAAGTTAGAGGCGGGTTGAAGAATACTAATAATAAATTTCAGGCACAGGTTCATTGCCACCCTTCAGTAGAATGATATGGGAAGTGTGAAGTAATTTAAAATGAAAAATGTTTGTGCAGTAATGAAAGGTGGACGGAAAAATTTTTGTTGTTGAGGGATATACTACTGCACCCGCGCCCTTTTATAGTTCACCGGACCCGAACAATGTGCTAAAATATCACTGGACAATGCATTCCAGGCCAAACAATTTTGTCATGGCAGTGGAAGCTGTAGAGTTTGATGCATGCCATTGAACTGTGTCACATCTGTTCAGACAATAAAACAAATTATGCAGCTTTTGTCATGAAATGACCTGTACACCAATATTAAGGGTCACGTGGATAAAGAGTTACACATCAGTGGCCTGTACGTTTCACTATGTACGGATTGTATTACAACCAGTTAGGTGTATGTTACAATTCATTATAACTAATGAATTTGCAATCAGCAACTTTTCGTCTGCTCTATTTAAAATTGAATAATATTCCAACTAGATATTCCCCGATGTTACAACTAGTGATAATACAACTAGTTAATATTCGATGAAACTTTCCTCTTCTTTTGTTTGTGCTATTGCCCTTGGCAGAAACGATAATTCCTCCCACTGACACATTAAATTTCTTAGACACTTTATTAAGTGTCTATTGAGAATAGTTACAATGATCGTTTCGAACCCCAAAACATTGGGTAGAGAGGCCTTCTCGAATATCTCATTGAAATAGTGAGATCGACATTTTTGCATATGAGGCCAACTAGTATATCACGGGAGAAGAGACTATAGACTCACATGCAGTGCTTGAACCATGTCGGATAAGTTTCGTTACATACAAAGCGTCAGATTTGTAGTACCGACAGTGAATATACGTGTTACGTGCTGTTTCTAATCGTTTACAGGACAGCAATGTCGTCCCAAATGTGGAAGCATCATGATGGGTCACATGCTGTAGTGAACTATTTCAAATCAATTCAGACAATAAATTAAATTTTGCAGCTTTTATCATGTTCTGGTCCTGTACACCAACTTTGAGGGGGGTGGAAGACTACTAATAATAAATTTTGTATTCGGGTTCATTGCCACCTTTCAGTAGTATGAAATGAGAAGTGTGAAACGGAATATAATGAAAAGTGTAAACGATAATGAAAGGGGGACGAACAAACTTTTGTTGTTGTGGGATATAAAACTATAACCGCGCCCTTTAATAGTTCGCAGGACCCTCCCAATGTCCTAAAATATCAGGGGCCAACGTATTTCAGACAAACAATTTCGTCACGACAATGGAAGCTGTAGAGTCACATGCAACTGGTGAACTATGTCATGATTCATTTTGGACAATAAAATAAATTTGACAGCTTTTATCATGAAATGACCTGTACACCAACATTAAGGGTCACGTGGATACAGAGTTACACATCAGTGACTTGTACATTTGACAATGTGCATACACAGTTACACTCTGTACACGTAAGTAAGAAACCCCAAAACAACAGTTTCTTGGCCAAGATTCATATGTGTAACAGTCTATGCCCTTGGTTCCGTATTGTAAGCTTGTTTTAATCCACAATTAGACAATTAATTAGTGCTTGTTGACTGTAACTCTAAAATTACTTCAGACATTAGGTGTCTAGTAATAGATTTACGGTGTGTAGCACCAGAATTTTCAGACATTCAATATCTAGCACCAGATTTGACGCGTATTTGGATGAACAAGATCACTAAATGCAGCCTTGTCGAAAATACCAGGAAATGCCGCATGTGTACGTCACAATCTTTTAATAAACTGTTACAACTTATTGATGTGCTTGTACAGGCACCTTATCATGTTCCTGTATGTTAAAACTTAGACAATTGGTTTACAAAATAGTATTAACGATGAGTATTACAGATAAACTTTCAGGCACTTCAATAGGTATTATTCCTTTAGAACGGAAATGAAGTTATAACTGGCAACTCGGTTTGGCTCCACACGATCACATAATAAGTAACGGTTTGGCAGATGAAGATGATACTTCGTTGGGACAACAAATTTGAAAGCGGGGTAGCTAATATTTACAATGCAGCAAATTGTCATTACGACATGTACATATTGAGTTACAACCGGTTAGGTGTATCTTACAATTCATTACAACTACTGAATTTGCAATCAGCAGCTTTTCGTCTTCTGTAGTTAAAACTAGTGATATTACAACTACAAATTCCTAGATGTTACAACTAGTTAATATCCGATGAACCTTTCCTCTTCTCTTGTCTGTGCCATTGCCCTCGGCACAAACAATAAATTCTTCCCCCGACACATTAAATTTCTTAGACACTTTATTAAGTGTCTATTGAGAATATAGAGATGATCATTCCGAACCCCAAAACAATTGATGTAGCGAGACCTTCTCGAACATCTCATTAAATCAGCGAGATCTTCTCGACCATCATGCAACCCATTTATTATTTTTTGGCTTCCAAGAACTTGGTTTCCGTGGGATGCACTCTATTCATCACACTGGAAGTGAAGTTGGAGAGAGGTGGAAGACCGGTAATAATATATTTAATATTCGGATCCATTACCACCATTCAGTAGTATGAAATGGAAAGTGTGAAGTGAAATAGAATGATGAAAAGTGTAAACAATAATGAAAGGGGGACGATCAAAGTAAAGTTGTTGTGGGATATAAAACTGCAACCGCGCCCTTTTATAGGTTGCAAGACCCTCACAATATGCTAAAATTCAGGGGCCAACACATTTTAGGCCAACAATTTCTTCACGGTAGTGGAAGCTGTTGATGGCACAAGTAGCGCCTGAACTATGTCAATTCATTCCAAACAATAAAACAAATTTTGCAGCTTTTATCATGGAATGACCTGTACACTAACATTAAGGGTCACGTGCATACAGGGTTACACATCAATGACCTTACGTTTCACTATGTGCATACACAGTTACAGTCTACAGGTAAGTTACAAACCTTCGGCAACATTTTTTTGGCCCAGGTCAGATGTGTAACACTCTATGGTCTTGCTAAATTTATGACCCAAATTTACTACCTCTGTGAGCGATTCGTACCTCCTCAACCGGAATAATAGTGTATTATTTCTTTTTATGTTATATAGTAAAAAAAATGGCTTTTACGGTGTTATCGTTTTTGACACAAAGGTGCATTATCAACATTGACCCTGTGACTCGACGAGATCAACAATAATATTGTTTTTAGGTATAAAACCTTGTTTGGTTACCACTTGCACAGCTACAACACCTGCTGCGTCTGAACTATGTTAATTCAGAATATTTAGGTACAAAGCGTAAAATTTGTAGTACCGCCACTGTTGATAAGTGTTACATCGCGTGGGTAATCAGTTACAGACAATAACACAAATTTTGCAGCTTTTATCGTGAAATAACCTGTACTCCAACATCGTGGGTCACGTGGATACAGGGTTACACATCGTTGAAGTTAAATTTCACTATGTCCATACACAGTTTCATTATTTTTCACGACAACTTGCAAGGTTATGTAAGATAAATTATTGAATTAGTACACGGCATCTATGGTTTACTACAGCTTGCTCATCAACTGACAAAATGAGAAGCCAACAGTTGTTAGAAGCACCTACTTTGAGTTAATGCCATACAAGGATGACAAACTACCAGCCAAACCGTTCACGAATACGGGTCCAATCTGGATAAAGTGGAGTCATCGAAAATTTGTTATTAGTAGCAACAGAAGGGCGACCGCTACCGAAATCCTCATGAAGGTTTTCATTTGTCGAATGTCGTGTTCGATGCCGTGCATATGGTGCGAGAACGAGGTTGAATCATGGAGCACTCTTCCGGGACTGTCGAAGGAGCTTTCTCTGCTTATAGCCTGTCGATTAGGTGAGGTGGGACAGTAGTTAGTCTGAATTTGCTCGTGCTCCCTCCCTATTGGATGGCACCAAGCAAAGAAAGTACATGCTTTTGTTTCACACACGAAGTACAGCAACCCCTTCGTTGGTTTCTGTGACTCGACGATCTTCAGGGCTGCCCTTCTTCCACAACTACAGTAGCGATATTGGTACCTTAGGTCAGTAGATCCGCCTCCAGTATTGCTAGATGAAGACATTTGAAAGATGTAAACCTCCCTTGGAGCAGATGTTAGGAATTGATGTTTGTAATAAGGGATGATGTAATGGTAATGTGTGTTGAACGGGATAAGTCACAAAGCTTCAGATTTAGGTATGTGGGAAGAGACGATATAGGAAAAAATGCACTTTTCATCCCCAATATTTAAGGTGTTCACTAATTTCGTCCCTAAATTTTCACACAAAACACATTTCATCCTCATAATTTTGTAATTATGAACAATTGTCCCTAAAATTTATGTAGAACACATTTCAGCATCATAATTTTATAATTCCTACCAATTAAAGGATTGTTAACCAATTTAGACATAATATCATTACATGTCCCATTCATAATTGTATTATTAATACTTAATTCAATTATTGATTAAATTATAAAAATAACAACAAGTGTTTTTTTATACGAGACTATATCTTTTTTTTCCCTTTAAATGGTGATATGATATATTTGAGAGTAAATAAATAGATTGAAAGATAAATAGATGATTGAAAAACATGTATATGATACAACAAAACAAAATCTTGCAAATAAATGACAATCTAAACCATTCATTCTTTTGCATTAATATTTTTCTCACATTTGTTGTAATGGGTATGTTTGACATTTTTCTTCAATTGACTATAGTGGAATTGTTTCTTTCCCACTGACTTCATTTTCTTTTGCCAAGATTTTCGTGTACCTCATTGTGATTAAGAAGAAAGTAATGGTGGCTAAAAATTTCTTAGTCTTTTTTGTACTAAAATGAGAAAGTGAATACCGAAAAGATTTTTGAGGTTTTAGTTAATCCATTTTTTTTTACTAATGGCCATGTTGTGATCAAGTGACGCTATCCCATTCAAATTGATTGACAATCTACCAATTGTCCTTAATTTGCCAAATTTAGGAAATTATGAGGATGGAATGTGTTTTTATGAACTTGAAGGATGAAATTAATCAAAATTATAAAATTACAAGGATAAAATGTGTTGTGCATGAAACTTTAGGGATGAAATTGGTTAACACGTTAAACATTAGGGGTGAAAAATGTATTTTTGTCGACGATATAAACTAGCAAAGATGCTTCTCAGAAATTAGCAAGTATGAAATAAGTAACATGTTGACTGGGATCTAACACAAAAGCATCTCAGACATCAAACGACACGTTTGCGAGCTGTTCATGGCTAATATTCGGCCAAACAAAATTTGTCCAGTTCAGATATCATCTTGTACCTCATTTTTTAACAATATGTGTGGAACCCTTCTAATTTTGTACTACAATTACACGTTGTCGAACGGGAGTTACACCATGTAAGAACAGAGTTATGGAGTATGCAAAATGCACACACCTTCAGCAACGATTGCACTTGGAACCTTTCCTGTGTATGTCCGCAAATTTTGCATTGCTGCACCTATGAAATAGGCATGCCAAGAAGTAGGTGACGGGATTGAAATCTATAGAGTAACATCCTTTCTTGGGAATCATATCCATTTGATTTCACACCTACTTTGAGTACAAGGCGTACAGGAGATAGTATCGAGACGTTTGATGAGTGTTACAGAGAGTTACTAAACAGTTACGAAAAATTGCAGCTTTTATCATGAAAGGAACTTAACAAAAACTCAACAGGTCATGTGCGTTGGTTGAGGGTTCCGACCTTCCGTATACCGTTTATATGTGTATAAAGTTTTGTCATGCAGTATTTGTTAAAAACAAGAATTTTTTCATGCTTTATGCCTTACCTGTACATTATTTCATCACACACTTTATCATCTTGACCACATATTTAATATTTGATGCACAAGTAGTTGACGTGGATTTACACCTTGTTCAAAGAAGTGTTACGTTTGAGCAAGTGTGGTAGTTACTGACAATAAATGGATACAGATGATAAAACCTCCAAACTTTAATGCCTGTGGTCGGTATTACAAGTTCTTAGCATATAGTTACGTTTTGTTTTTATAAAAATACTTGTACAAGGGAGGTTATTAGTGACAATAAATGGTGTCTTTGGTCCATATAATAGGGAGATTTGGAAGGGCAGCGTCCTTCCCACCAAGTTTGGACTTCAAGGATGCATCTTAATGCTTTGAAAATGTAACTAATTTGCATACCTGGACAACATCTGTAGGACAAATGCAACATTGCATTATTTACTGACTTGTTCACATGTCAATTATTTACTGACAAGTTACATCTACTTGCATAACGAAAAAAAAGCGGTACAATAAAGCGTTTGTTCTACAGTTACACATTGTTGAAGGTAAGTTCATGTATGTGCATACAGAGTTACACTCCGTACATTTTGTACAAAACTTACTTGATTGAAGGTAACTATGGTCAAGTGAATGGTGTGTAACACTGTGCCCTCTTAAAAGGGCATGTCATTAATGCCTATATTTTTTTAGGGTTTTCAAGTAATTGATCTTCATTGTTCATACTCTTCATCGTACCACAATCTAAATGGCATTGGTGCCATGGGTCTTCATTGTCCATACTCTTCATAGTGCCCGTATTACAAGTAGTTGGCATAGAGTTACGGCAAATATACATAAATATACATTTTCGGCTAATGTTATAACTGACAACTGCAGCTCGAAGAACGCAAAATACATGACTTAAAATCACATTTTATGGCCAAAACTGATAAATAAACAGTATGATACAAAAAGACGCACATTTCGTCGCTAATATGGCCAGGTCGAAAAACTACTGTTTCAAAAACATCCTTTGCTACTATACAAAAAGAGTCCTGAATTTACATCCTTAACTATGATGATCTTGCAACCTTTTACTGTTTACTCCCAACCGTGGCGACAATAGTGTCCTGAAACTTTGTATTATGCTCCGAACTACAAAGCCGCGCGGTGTACATAATTCGATATTTCTCAACATTTTCCTGCACAATTTCACCTCTTGTATTAGTAAACCCGGGGATTGAGGTATTTATTACCCGTTTTATTGCCACAAGTAGAAAAACAGATAGTTATAGAATATGATCACACCTCAATAATTCGCACAGCCAATCTTCCACTCCAGTGTTCAAAAAAGGTCATCGTGAAAACTTCACTATCGAACCTGTACAGATCAACATATTGTGACTCAGAAATATGGACAATATACTAAAGTGATTGTAGTACACATTGCAATAGTAAGGTATCGGGGTGGTATTGAAAGATCCCATATTTTACATGCGATCGGGTGACACATGAGGTACATCAGCAACTAAGAGTTTGAAAGTTGCAAAGTCAAGTTCCATCCCAAATTTAGCTGCCATTATCAGTCCGAGGGCACGTTGCTGCATGAAACAGAGTCAAGTAACTATTTGTATGATAAAAATTAATGAACAACTCCTATAAACACTCATACCAAGCGCTTTAGAACTATAATATCTTTGCTCTTTGCTTGTTGTGGGTCAGGGTCTAGCAGATGCACTATGCGTTGTGAGACATGGAAGGAGTACACAAACCAGCAGCTGTCTACGAGGACAGGAACAAGAATCTGCAGCAGAAAAAAAAATTTCATCAGCACGAGCATAATAGAGTAGTTTACCAATAACTTGCCAATATATAGCATGTCTCATCAATAGTTACGATAAGGTTATATCCATACCAACTGACATTTAGATGGATCAGTCGCTTTATCAGGCCCGCGGATCTTGAACAACTTCATAAGCTTAGTAGTTAGGATGTCATCGGATTGTGTTTCGAATTTTCAAAGATTCAAAATGCCATCCTGTTAGCAATCAGTACAAGGGGATATAGATGTTTAGGGTGAATTTCACTGACTCGGGTAATAGATTGGTACATGCATTTGTACGAAACTTTGATAATATTTTATTGAATGGTAGCCATTATCTAACAACAATTTTAATGCTTACAACTGCTATAGGCTCGACAATATAGCGCTTGACTCTACTGGTTGTACTAGCCTCCCCACCCCAGTTTATATGCCGGGCAAATATGTCCATGACCTGCGTACAGTTACAGCCAAGTAACAGAATGGGTTTAGTTACTGCCATTTGGAAAACGTATCGCTTTACCTTACCAAACCAACACAATGTATTATTTCTCGGGTTGAAAAAATATGCCTAGCCCGAGTCGACACATGCATGCCATCACAAAGAGTCCTGAGGTCATCTCGTGTTAGAGAAAGTTGGAACATTTGAATGAGTGTCTCCCTGCCATTACGTCAGACAAAGAGTTACTTTTAAAATTGACAGTTGTTAGCAACCATGTTCTACAAAAAAGTAAATGCTTTATCATAAAGTTACATTCAACTTCAGCCAACAAATACTAGCGCTAATAAACCATGCATTCCCTAATATTCATCAATTTTACTACCTTATGCTAGTTCTTCATTACAAAAAGGATGTTCAAGAAACATAACTCGGGAGAAATATTACAATCTTATGGTTACAATTGATACCATTTTAGCCTAAATTGAATTCCAATTCGAAGAGCATAAAAATGCATGAATTGATTACGAATGGACTGGAGGGATGCATTTAACAAATAGTGGCACCGATAAATCCTTAAGTGCCTGTATTATAACCTCATAATCGTATGATAAATATATAGGAACCTTATTTGGGATTCTTATGTACCTCCCACGCGAATGCAGCGATCCTTTTGTCGTAAATGCTTATTGTCACATGCGAAGGCAGAACGTACTCGGCTGACCGTAGCATGCTGCTTTTCTTCGTTGCCCGAGCTGGCCTGTGCTCATTCTCATCTTCAACAACTGCTGCAGATATCAATACATCAGAAAATTGAAATGTTATGTAGTTCACACTGACAGAATAATGATTAGGTATACATGTTATACAAAAATTTAATGGGGCAGCACATTGCAATAACGTTTAACCGATCAGCTAAGAATTCTTCAATTCATATGCAAAACTCAAATGTAACTATTAATTCAGACTGAATACTATCAAGGTTTCCATCCTCTGGACACAACATAATAAAATTAATTTGTGAGTACTTGTACATCAAATTCAAGACACTGTTTTTTTGTTCACTAACCTTTTCTTTTGCGACTATAAGACCGCAACCTTCTCGGTATGTGTGGCAGATCCAAAGGATGTTCAATTCGAAAGGGACCTGTTGAGTCATCTTGGATGATTGTTGGGGTATCATTTGGCTTGTACACACTGTCTGAAATGTCCTTCCCATCACTTGTGTTGCCAACATTTTCTGCCTCCTTCCCATCAGTGGTTCTCCCACTTTGCTCTTTTCCAACTGTCTTCTGCCCCATCGAATGTTGATTTGTTGGTTCAGTCTCATCTATTGCTCTGGTTGAGGTCCCAATGTCATCATCATTACCGCCTGCATCTTGTTCTTTTTCACTATCACCGTCATCATCAGCATTGGAGTCCTTTCCTGCTTCTGCCGATTGTTATTCTGAATGATCTTCACTGTCCATATGAAGATGTATTTGCTCTGAATCAGACATCTTCTGTTTTTGCTTTTCGTTTGAAACGACCTCTGTTGTTGCTGTTTTGGCTCTAGGATGAGAACACAGCAATTCTGCAATATTTAATATCCTTTTTTGGCAACTCACTGTCATACTGTACACTTCTGAAAGCTCAACCTGCTTATACATTAACAAACCACAATGAATAGCCCGTTTCGACTTAATCTGAACAGATGAATTCATCATATTATGCATTGATCTGTATTACTTCCTCATGGACCTCATGAAATCTGCCTGTTCGCTTTCAGGTGGTGAAATATTTTTCAAGAAAAGTTACATGAAAATGACTAAGGTGTATTTGGCACACGAATTGCATGAAGTATACAATTAACTTTGTATTTTGCATGAATAACATTCGAGAATTTTTTTTCTCTCTCGTTTCTGTCATAAAATATGGAACAAACGACATGAGCACACTACGTTTCAAATGTAGCTAGATTATAGCTGACCACTAGTGTTATTTGTGATCGGCGTTTGAAAAATCTTGCCACCTTTTTACAAAGCTTAACTACTTCTTTGTCCCATACTCCATTTACAACTAACTTTCCTGATTTTGTATGTCAAGCATAGCAAACGCAAAATGATTGTATGTTGTACGTCAACACTTAATGATTGTATTTGACAAGATTACTTTCCTAAGTTACGTAGCTGTGGCTGCTTACAAATGATTGTTCAAATTATAAAAAATGTATAACTTTAACTTAAGCAACAATAGTGCATAATGAAGTATCAGTTTTAACAGTTAGGCAGCTTACTGCGATATCATGATGCCCGCTGTCCATCATTATTCCAACTAGTTCAGGGGGTAGTTCATTTATCTGTGCACCAGATTCAGCCTCTTCCTCTTCATGCGTCCCAATCTACGAAAACAAAATCAAACCATCACTTCATAAGTACATGGTATGTGTGGCCTATACATACAAACTAGTAAGTTAAAATCCATCAAAAAAAAATTATCGCTCTTACTAGTTTTCCTTTTCCATAAACTCCGAGATTATCGATCTCCAATGCATCCCGTTCTAAAATTAAAGCATCTGTCCATGCCTTTGCTCTTGGTGTAACTCGAGCCACTCTGTGCTTCAGTATTGTCACTCGATCAAGGTAATGCACCTGCAATTTAATTAGACACTGACACATCAATTATATCACATGCAATTCAAGTACTATGCATAAACAACCTTCATGTGCCTACTTAAAATTTCTTTCGTTGCATCCCCTACTACTTAGATCACTTACTAACTTTCAATATCACTTAACTAAACTTACCAGTAGGACAAACATGCAACCCCCAACATATTGGTGCTGCTTTCCGCTTTTCTTCTGTACTTCTAATATCCTATTGCATAGTACATTTCTAATGTACTCTGCCCAGTTTAATGAGGGCACCTCAGTAACCACCTTCGTGCAACCCCATAGCCGAATTTTATGCTCAGCCCGTGTAGTTGGAGCTAATAGACATCCACAAGCAAATGCAACAAATAGTCGCTTGAACTCGTCCCCACCGCTCATGCTTACTAACTCTTCGGGCAGCTCTTTCCATTTGTATGTTCGGCGACTTGGTCCAGAATCTCCACCCTCACTGCTATCAGTATCTTCAACTGGTAAGGGGCCATCATTTGGGATTCCAAGGATTAAACTGATGTCTTTTGCTGTTAAGGGTAACACACCATCTCTATGTAGCTGAAAGCTACTTAGTGTAGGATTAAAATTGTCGATCAGCCAGGTTGCTATGCCGTTCGGAATGGAGCGACACTTTATTTCCAGCAGCCCCCCAAACCCCAAATCTCTGATTTGCTATTTTTTTGTTTCATCAATGTTCGATGCTAACCAAACCATCTGATTTGGTGAACAACGAATGGTGTACTTCGGATTCTATAACCAAGTTCAAGCACAAAAACTAGTTAGACATACACACATTATCACGTAACAACCTATTTCAGCATCCATGCCTTGTGCTTACCTTAATCTGCTGTTTTTCCGGTATAGTCTTTCCAAGTCGCGCCATTTCTCTCTTGTACTCCTCTTTCTCTTTTCGATTGTTCTCTTTTCGATTCTGAACTTCTTCTTCGCTCAACTTATCATATGCTGCTTTAACCATTTTATTATACTGCATTGGATGCATATAATCGTGAATCATGTTATATGTAATTCAGCATTTTCTAACACACATTAATATCAGAAACCTCCCCTAATGTTTGTTCTAATCACATGTAGCACCCCCAAGTTTTCGAAATCACACATAGCATTCCCGACAGTAGGATGTGACAGGTTCTCCTAATCAAAAGGTGAGAAATTACCCAAAAATCACCAACATCTATCCCATGCCACAAACAACCTTAACTCGTTCAGAGGCAAAAAGAAATTCGGATAAGTATTGTTATACCATAACCAAAGTTGAACGGTCATAATTTAAAAATAATCAATGCAGTATACGGAGACCAATACTCCACTACAAGAACTAAGAAGAAAACTGCATACCAAAAAAGATAAAAAAAAATCCAAAAAATGCATGCGTAAGAGGCCAACGTTATTTACAACTACAACCACATTCTGAAACTATTGCTGCCATTATGAGAATCCATACTCACATTTTTTATCCCCGTTCGGATCAATGTAACATTTTTTAAATAATGTGTAACTCTACGTGAATTATTTGTAAACCTTAATAGCAGAGACGCAATCTATTGTAAAGATATACAAGAAACTTACATAAAATTACAGAATGTTCAAAACGTGTTACATTATTCAAGGATGATTGATCTAACACCCTTCCCTACCTCGCATCCCTCCAAACGATACATATCAGCATACTCCATGGTGTATGAAGATATATAATTGTGTTACAACCCTGATGCTATCCTATTATTTATTAGATGATCATTTACATATACTAAAAAACAAGATTTAGACCTGTTTTGCTACTAGGAAATAAACTCTTTTTGGGCTATGGGTACAGGTGGAACAAAAATAAAGTCTCTATCCTACAATTCATTTTTTTGCTATCATTTTGAAATAGAGAGGCTGACAATGACACCAAAATTGTCATTGCAGGGGTGCTAAGTGTGATTTCGAAAACATGGAGGGTGCTAGGTGTGATTAAAAGAAACCTCAAGGGAGCTTTCTGATATTAACCCTTTTCTAATAGTGTTTTTTACTTTTACCGTGCAACAACTATAAACAATTAATGCTTTATTTAGTTCTTAATACATACCTCTGTTATCTTAATGCCTTTCGCTGGAACGGTACTTTGATACTCCTTCCTACACACATTAAATATTAACCAATTAGCTGTGCATTCTACTCATGATTATTATTTTCAATAAACATCAATATTACCTAAACTTCATCCACGCATTCAACGGTGGAACTGGTTCTCTAACTTCACTTGTACCCGCTGCCTCTATTCCTTCATTTTCGCCTAAACTCTTGTTCCGTCTTTCGCTTCTTATTCGTGCCATCCTGTTCATGCATAACAACAAATACAATAAACATATACAACCGAAGTCTCAAATACGACATACGAGTTACACGCTAACATTTCTACTCTGTTTCTTCTATGTATTTGTTAATCCACACCATATAACATTTATCCAACACTGTGTTCATGCACAATAAATAATACAATCTAACATACATCAATGCAGTCCAAAATACGACATTCCAATTTCAATCTAACAATTCTTTTCTCTTTCTCGCCGGTACCTGCTAATCCACACCATGTAACATTTATCCAACACCACGTAACCCTTATCCAACACTTTGTTCATGCACAAGAACTAATACCATAAACATACATCAATGCAGTCCCACGTACGACATTCAAATTTCAATCTAACATTTCTCTTCTCTTTCTGCCTGGTATCTGCTAATACACACCATGTAACAGTTATCCAACACCATGTAGCATCTATCCAACATTTTGTTTATGCACAACAACTAATACAATAAACATACATCAATGAAGTCCCAAATACGCCATTCAAATTTCAGTCTTAACATTTCTCTTTTCTTTCTGTCCTGTACCTATTAATCTACACCATGTAACAGTTATCCACCAATATGTAAGATTTATCCAACATTGTCTTCATGCACGTGAACTAATAGAACAGATACACTAATGAAAATCACAAAATGAGACACCAATTTTACACTAACATTTCTACTCTTTGCTTCTCTGTGCCTGTTAGTCCACGACATGTAAGACTTATCCAACATTATGTTCATGTACATCAACTGATACACTAGACATACACCAGTGAAATCTCAAATATAACATACCAATCTCCGACTATCATTTCTAATTTGTCCTTCGCCTCTACCCTTTGTCATTTTCTAGATCTTTTCCTTATACTATGTACTACATCTCACAAGTTTTGACTTTCTTATGTTAATGTTTTACACTTTAACACACCGTATCAATGTTTCTCCATGTCACTTTTTTCCCACATAACATAATTTTTAGCCAACATGCTATATTACCCTTCATTGCACTGAATTATCTTGTCACTATTTAGTTTCGCAGTGTATGATACACTCAACGCATTGTACTATCTACTTAGCATTTTGTAATTCAGCATCTACACCCATTTTTTACGCCTACGAAATTCCAAACCCATTCACACATTTTATCAAGCAGTTGTGCCGCAAGATTTCCCCCTCCTTTCCTATTTCTACTCTGTTTCGACGATCACATACAATTTTACATAACACTTCTATCACGCTGAACTTTTTTACTTACTATACACAAAAGCGTCATAGTGTACACCAAAAACAACCACAAGTAAGGTCCTTCCACTTTGAAGTATAAATTACACACATTACCGTATCATCCCAGGTTTCCACATGTTTTACCTTTATGATTTGTGGTCTTTAACTACTCAGGATCCCACGCTCTTCAACTTTGAAGCTGAGGTTCACGTTTCTTGTTCTTTTACTAAAGCCGATTCACAACAAAATTGGCCTTCTGCCACCACTTCTTCCTTCTGCTTCCTCTGCTCAGCCTTCAACAATGCCACAGTTCCACAGCTTGACTCCAATGTCACACTGTTCTTGCCAATCTCCTCTTTTTCTCTATTATTTCTCCTCTCGTCTATTGCCCTAGTTTTTGACAGTTATGAATTTCGAATAGTGGCAACTGCTTCGTGGGTCTAAGTGGGAGAGGGTCTAAGTGGGAACCTTCATTTTCAACCTTTCATTTTGGGCGGGAGGACGCTTACCAACGTTGCTGCCGTTCCGTAACTTGCCGTTACCCCAGATACGATTTTAGATTTTTTTTCCCTTCTCAATTAATAGAACGTCATCGTTTTGGTCTCACCTGAAGGCTTGCTGACTTGGACCATTTCTCGCCTCACGTTCGGTCTTGTGAGGGAACCGTTCAGGAGCGGTCCTCAGAAGGACCGCTCCTGCCC